>NW_027459156.1:0-129873 GCF_050624435.1 Tenrec ecaudatus | reverse complement strand
ATAGGACACCTATAAAGATATGGACATAGGTGTATTTCCCCATGCTCACAGATAAATATATTTATATCTGTGCGTGCCTTTCTTTAGACCTCTATAGCTGGCCCGTGCTTCCTAGGTCGCTCTGCTATTCCCTTTCATTTCCCTCTTGTGCCCACTGCCATGCTCAGTCTTCATTTGGGCTTCAGTAAATCCTCTTGGTTCCTTCACCCCTGATCACGCCCTACCAGGATTCCTACATCGCCCTCACCACGGATTTGCATCCACTTGTTGTTCCCTTGTCTCTGGGTTTCTTGACATCACTCCCTTTCCCCGCAACTCCCTCTTTCCCGTGGCCGTCCCGCGAAGCGTTGGTCCCCTTTTTCTCTCCTGCAGATTGTGCATCCAGCATCTCTTTTTAGACATACAGTAGAGGTAATAACATGCACAAACACAAGACAGAGCAAAAGCAAGCACCAAAAGAAAGAAAACAGCCAAAATCCAATGACCATCAAAGAAAACACAACTCCTCAAGAAAGGAAAGCTCGTAGTTAGTTCACGGACTGTTTGTTGGCCCTTAGCAGTATTTTCCAGTCCAGTCTGTGCAGGCACCAAGTCCTGCCCCCAAAGTCCTCCTTTGGCATTCCCTGGGGACCTTGTTGCTCCACTTCCTTGTTCTTCTGCTGCACCCCCTTAGTGCTATGCCTCGGTGTGGCGGGATCCGATCCCGCACTGTGTCTCCAGTGTTGTCCTTTCTAGGGCTATGGGTCTTTGATGGACGTCGTGTCTCATCTTGGGCTGGCCACGTGATCTTCTGTGTGGAGTGTCTTCTCTGAGTGGGAACATCATCCGCAAGGCAGAATCCCTGAGCCCACTGAGTGACTTTCTCTCCAGCAGCTTCTAGGTAGGCTGTGCCCCATGAGGAGCCCTGAGGTGCCTGTGTAAACCTGAGTCTGCTGGAGGTTAGAATAGCAGTCCACAGATGTGTTTGTGCTTGGGGGAAACAGTGGGTGCTGTCAGCAATACTCGGAGAAAAACAATTAAGTTCTGTAAAGACTTATTTTTGAGGGATTTTCCGTCTTTCTGGGTGTCCACCTTTTCAGGATATGCTCAGGGAGGGCTTTTTGTTTTTTACTTATGACTGATGAATCCACGGCCCCCTCCCCACTATTTAAACAGCAGTTGTTGTTGTAAGTATAACTTGGTATGGGCCAGTCCACCTAGGTTCTAAGGTGTCAGGTTGGTGTTTCTTTACCCATGTCCAGTTTCCTGGTTGCACGTTGTTGGTTGCCTGTTCCCTTTCGCTTGGTTAGGCCCAAAATGAAGGTGTCAGAGCAGATGATTTGTCTCTCACTTGTTGCACAACCTGCAGGCACTCGATGAGGGAACGATTAGTGACTTCCATTATTTCTACTTCCTTCAATCTTGGGAGGATTTGGGGAAGGTCTGCCAAACATAAATTCAAATGGGGTCATGCTTTTCACATAGGGAGTGCATCGGACTTGAAGTAGGGCAAAAGGTAAAGTAAGGATCAACCCAGGTCTCGCCAGGTCCTAAATGCAACTTAACGAACAATTCCTTTAGGGTTCTGTTTATTTTTTCTACTTGCCCTGAAGAGCTTCCAGTTAATATTTAGATGCATTGCTAAGACTTTAGTAATTTGAGCAATAAATGTTGGGCCATTGTTGGACCCCAAGGTGGTGGGAAGGCCAAATCTAGGGACAATTTTAGTTACTAATAATTTACACACAGTGGCAGCAGTTTCCTTCTTGGTTGGGAAGGCTTCCACCCATCCAGAATAGGTGTCTACGAACACCAGCAAATATCGGTAGCCATACTTTCTAAGTTTGATATCCATAAAGTCCACCTCCCAGAATTCTCCAGGACTACTACCTCGAGCTCGTGGATGGGGTTGCTCCTTTTCTTTCTGGGGTTGTTGACCCGAGCACAGTGCAATCAACGGTGGGTGACATCTGCCACCCTGTGTCCAAGCCTGGGTATGTAAAAGTGCCTGAGAAGCAACTGAGACAGTTTAGAGAGGATCCCAAATGCATACCTTCATGTAGTCCTTGAATCAGATCTCTCCCAGAGCTTCTGGCATGAATCTTCTTCCATCAGGATGGAGCAGCCACCCGGGATGCTCCCAGTCTTTTTGGCAGGCCAGCTCTTGGCTTATCTTTAGATCATTTTCTGAGTATGTAGGTTGTGGCTGTAACACTGGGGATGGCATGGTCACAGCCACTACCTTGGGGATTTGTGGTATAGTCCTGGCATTCGAGATCCACCGGTCTGGGGGTCTGGTTAGGAGTGGTTCAACCATAGGTCCCCCTACCACAGCAATATCCTGTCCCAGTGTAAGCTTCCTAGCTTCTATGACTAGGATGGCCGTGGCAGCCTCAGCTCGCATGCAGCTCAGCCATCCTGCAGCTACAGAGTCCAGTTTCTTTGAAAGATAGGCCACAGGTCTCTTCCATGGCCGCAAGTTCTCAGTTAGCACTTCTTTTGCTGTGCCTCTGGCCTCACATAGACAATTGGAAGGGCTTTACTATGTCTAGTAGGGCAAGAGAGGTTGCCCATATGAGCGACTTTTTAAAGGATTCAAACGCTTGTTGTTCTACTTCAGTCCATTTAAGTTCTTTTTCCTTTCCCCAGTACTTGCATATAGGGGTTTTGTTGTTTTTGCAAATCCCAAATTCCACAATGGACAGTACCCCACAGCTCCTAGAAACTCTTGCAACTGCCTCTTAGTCTCTGGGACTGGGATTTGGAGGACCGCCTCAGTGCGGCTGGGGGACAAGGTCCGTTTTCCCTCCTCCAGTTGGTAGCCTAGGTATACAGCTTTATGGACACACAGTTGAGCCTTTCTTGCAGATACCCTGTACCCCAATGGGCCAAGGACTAATATCAGGTCCTTGGTAGCCCGTTGGAATTCCTCCAGGGTTTCAGAGACCAGGAGGAGGTCATCTGCATGCTGGAGCAAGGTGGTTTGGGGGTGTTCCTCCTTGTGTCCCTGTAAGTCTTCACTGGGTTGATGTGCAGGGGACACGGGTATGGAGAACAAAGCATCCTTTAAGTCCAAAACAGTATAACAAATTTAGTTTGACGGGATAGTACTCAGGAGGGTCTCGGAGTTTGGCACGTGGGGTGGCCAGTTTCTATCCTCTCATTTGCCTCTCTGAGATCCTGTACCGGTTGGAAGTCCTCAGTTCCCGGCTTCTGCATGGGCAGCAGGGGAGCATTCCATGTGGACTTGCAGAGGACCCAAATGCCTGTCCTCTTTAGTCTGCAAATGGGAACAGAAATACCCACTTTTGCTATCCAGGGAGTAGGCTTAGCTTGACACACCAGTGTAGCTGAGCTCAGAAGTTGTACGACCCCAGGCACCTGAAGTTCAGAAAGGTCTGGCAGTTTGTTCTCTGCCCAAACAAAAGGAATATCTTTTAGCGATTTATCAAGAAGTACCTTTGAGGAGGTCTCTTCTGCTCCTTGATAAAACACATATCACTCTGACATTGGAGCGGTGAGCAAAACTTTTGGCTTTTCAAGTTCAAGGGTTAAGGTGGTTGTAGCAGATGAGAAAGTAATTATGGCTGCTATTTTTCATAATAAATCACGATCAATAAGGGGAAAGGGGCATTCAGACATTACCAGGAAGGAGCGTGTAACTGTCTCTTGTGCTAAATCTGTTATTCTGGCCGTTGTCCATGGGTGTGCTTGGGTCTGCCCTGGGGCCCCTGTAATGAAAACCTTTCCTTTTGACAAGGCACCTGTAGTCTTTTCTGAAACCAAGAAGGTGATCCCTTTGTCCACCTAGAAATTTACTGGCTGGCTCCCTACATGGAGAGTGAGCATGGGCTCTTTGGGGTCAAGTGAAACAGAGCCTGGACACCTTTATTCAGCTTCGAGCATTATTGTCTGTAGCTTCGATTTTTCTAGGCGAGGACTAGGCCCGTTCCCTCTAGTGGTGGCTTGTCCGCCTCTCCTGGGCTTTTCAAGGCACTGATTTTTTCCAATGTCACTGTTTTGTATAGTAGGTACATGGATACTTCCTCAGGACTAGGCGAGTGAGAAGCAGGGTATTAGGGTTAGCCATTCTTAGTTGAACCAAAACTGCTCTGGTCGTTCTCGCAAGCCTTCTGAACACCCATTTCCTTCATGACATTCCCTTGGGCGACGTCTGCACAGCCTACCTCCCCAATATCAGCTAGTTCATTTACACTTCCTAGCTACTTTATTTTCTTTTCATGGTGGCTTCTGTCAGCCCCTAATGACTTCACTCTTGTCAAAGCTGTTTCAGCTTTTCCCAGAGATCCTACACAGTCGCCATTGTAGCCGAGAGGTGACAGGGTCTGTGACCATGGCCAAGATGGCACCCACCAGTCCAAACATGTGGAAGGGCGCTGCCTAGGGAGCTGGGTGAAGAGGCCTGGGAGTTAGCCCTGCCTGGTCCCGGGAGCCAAAAGTTTCCCTTTTCCCCTCCATTCCCTTTGCCTTTCTCCTGGTTTTTCAAACAAGCTGCTCTAGCCCTATAACGCCAAGCACAAAATTGTCATAATTCTTAATGAAAACGTATCTGGTACCCAAATTATAGATGTGACAATTTGGTCACATTTCAAAAACACTGAAAATTTTATGCTTTAAAAATATATTTTGAATGCCATATATATTGATAACTATGAAAGTAAAGAATAAAAACCAAAAAAAAAAACCATATTTCCTAAATTTAAAACTTGAGGCGTTATAGGGCTAGTGTTCTTCCAGATTTGGTTTGTTCCTTCTTACAGGCTGGTTTTCCGTGGCCCAGGCTTAGGCCAATGGCGTTCGGAAGCCTAGGCGGAGTCACTGTTACCTTTAGGCTTTCAGCGATGCTGCTTCAGGCACTTTTGGGGACAGCTCTTACTTAATACACAGCTCCTCTGCCATGATGTTCCAGCCAGAAATTCCAATTTCCCTTAAGGTTCCCTCAGCTGCCACGTGTCCCTTCCCTTCAGAGATTTGAGCGTCAGCCCCGCCAGCAGGCGTCTTGGAGGGCCTTGGGGCCATCCCAAGAAATGGTCCTCCTAGCCTGTTGTCCAGAAAAATGGTTGGACCTAAAGGTCGCCCTCGGCGATTAGTCCTTGACCCCTTCCCTCGGGCTGAGGCATGAGATTCAGGGCAACCCAGGGGTGCACTCTCAACGTGGGGGTTATTGACCTGGAGGCAGCAAGCTGTCAATCGCCTCCTTGTTTTGCACTTTCTAGATGGGACTTAGCAGCTTGATGCTCAGGAATTGCCCCCTTGCATGAATCGTGTCCAATTGGGATAGAGTTGATACAGAGAGGCTGGGCAAACAAAAGCTGATAGATTCACTTTGCAACTCTATTTGGCCACAGTATCGTTTTGAGAAAGGAGAATGATGGGCAGAGAATGGTACGCTTTCCCTTCCAACCGTGATTCACCGGGAACAGTTCGGTAGAGTGCCGGGAAAGTGGGCGGAGATGCCAGAACTTAGAGCATTTCTCCTCTCGAGGAGCAGTAGGAGACCTTCATCCCCAGTGCACCCAGGAACCCCTAAGGCAGGCGTCCTCAAACTGTGGTCCATGGGGCACATGTGGCGCGATGCCATTTATCCCACCCTCAGGGTGTTTTTGCTGCCACTGCCTGTCCTGCTTAGCAGCCGACTCGTGCAGTGTGCATAGGAATTTGTCCATAGGTTTTTTGAAAACCATAGTCTGGCCCTCCAACGGTCGGAGAGACAATGAACTGGCCCCCTGTGTAAACAATTTGAGGACCCCTGCCCTAAGGGATCCTGGACTTCAGGTCACTATTGTCCCAGCCCTGAACCCTCCCTGAACATTCTACCCCTAGTAGAGGCGCCAGGGGCATTTGGTCCACGGGTAACTTACAAGCCTTTTACTCAAATAGGACCCGAGAAAATTAAAAATGACACAGGCAGTTACTCTACTTTTGATCCCTGTTGACTCCGCCTGTAGCATCCCAATATTACAATTTAACCCTATAACGCCGAGCATGACCTTTCCCTAACATTTGATGAAATGAATATAAATGTATATATATTGATAACTATGAAAGTAATGAATCAAAACGAAATTTTTTTTGCCCCAAAATTTAAAAGTGAGGCGTTATAGGGTTAAAAAGAAGGATGGTTCTTATCAGAGGGGCCAATGCCTTAGGATCATAAGTGAAGCGGTGATCCCACTGCACCCAGTAGTGCCCAAACCCTGGACCCCCCTAGGGGAAATTGTGAATGCTTTTACCCCCGTGCCGGTACTTAGAATGAACAAACACACACGCCTGATAATCCTAAGATTTTTACTTACTTCCTGTGATACTCACCTACTTTCAAGGGCACTCCCACCTCACAATCCTAGCCTTGTCTCAGTTAAACTGTTCACCCTTTTGTGCGTTTGTTGGTTTTTCCAGAAGTTCTCAAGTTACCAAAGCCCCTAATCCAAGTGTGCCAGCTCCAGGACCACCATCTCCTGGACCACTTCAACCTTATCCATCCTAGCGCTGAGTGGACAACCCCTCCCAGCAGAGCAGGAAGGGTGTGGACCCAAAGCCCCACATCGCCCCTTCTGCCAGCAGGAAGTAGCTAGAGATGTCGTCGCCCAGTACCCCAAAGATTTGGGTCCACATCTCTTCAGGGTGGAAATGTTAGGTAGCTAGCATAGGGACTGGGGTGTCCATTACACATGCTCAGAGGGCCCAGTGAGCGGCCCAGGAAGGAGTGGCACACTGTGCGTGCTCAGAGGTCCAGGTTTCCGGCCAGGAAGGGCAGGTCCACCTGGGTGGGCGCTGCACCTGCATCGACCCACCTAGGCCAAGTATATTCAATTCAGCCACTAGGATCGACCAGGGTTGCCCACCACACCTCCCTAACTCTCCTAAACCTCACTTGGATCACAAACCAGGCTTTGGCGTGAATTCTTTCTCACGCAGAACCAAGGACCGAGGGATATCTGTCCCCAGAGAGATCTGACCAACCCAGGAAAGCTCTTTGGAGGCAGCAGGAGTGGAAGTGAGTGGCTGGTGGATACTGCTCAGATGCATGGCTTTCTGCTTGGAAGGGGTTTTAGTCTCGGCTGACAGGATCAGAGGAGGTAGTATGTCTGGATCACATAGTATCCATGTCCACAAATGAGCTGCCCATTCCAAAGTCCTGACAGTGCTTTTGGAAAACACTGTGCTTTGGAATGTCACCCCTTGCAGAGGGCAGTGGGAGGGGCTGGGACCCAGGTATGCTGCCCCTTGCTCCCAGTTGCCGGTTTCTGGATCCTGATTATATCTCTCACAGGATCAGTTAGTGGGCTTGTTGTCTGCCTCAGGCTTTGTTCACCGAGGTCCTCCAGCTAGGTGGTGGTGTGTGTGCATGAGCAGAGGCTTCCTGCCAATCCCCCATGAGTTGAAGAGCTCCCCTGGTGTGGGCTCCGTGAAAGAGGTGCCCCAGACAGCAGGACTACCCAGGAGGGTGGACCCTGCAGGAACCGGAGGGCCATTCCCCCTGTGGAATGACCTCAGAGCCCTGCCTCTCTCACTGTCCAGCTGCCGGGGCTGTGGACCCTAAGCTTCATGCCTCACATAGGAATAGACACAGGGTGAGGCGACTGCAGCACCTGCTTTTGCTGGTCTAATCCAGCCTGAGATATTCCTAGCATCAGCCCTCTGCCAGGGTCTTTTTTTTTCTCTCCTTTTATAGGGGCTCATACAACAATAACCACAATACGTGCAAACATCACTGATATAAGGCACAATTGTCCATTCATTGCCCTCATTATTCTCAAAATATCTTCTCTCCACCCAAGCCCCTGGCCTCAGCTCCTCATTCCCCCACCCCCATTCTCACTACCCCTCCTCATAAATCCTTCATCATTTACTAATTATTATTTTGTCATATCTTGCACTGTCTGATGTCCCCCTGCACCCCCTTTTCTTTTGAGATTTTATGTAGATCCTTGTCATCGGTTCCCTGGTGCCAGCCTACCCTCCCTCCACCCTCCCAGCATCCCCATTCATAACACTGGTCCTAAAGGGCTCATCCACCTTGAATTCCCTGTGTTTCTAGTTCCTATCTGTCCAAGTGTACATTCTCTGGTCTAGTCAGATTTGAAAGTTATAATTGGGATCTTGATAGTGAGGGGAGAGGAAGCATTGAGGAGCTAGAGGAAAGTTGTGTTTCACCGTTGCTGTCTAGTACCCTGTGTAGGCTTGTCTCTTCCCCAAGACCTTACTTAAGGGAATGTCCAGTGTACTGCAAATGGGCTTTGGCTCTCTACCCAGCATTCCCTGCTCATTCGTAATGAGATTTTTTTGTGCTGATGATGCCTGATCCCTTTGATACCTCGTGATCGCACAGACTGGTATGCTTATTCCATGTGGGCTCTGTTGTTTCTGAGCTACATGGCCGCTTGCTTACCCTTCAGGCCTTTAAGACCTCAGACGCCATATCTTTTGATAGCAGGGCACCATCAGCTTTCTTGACCACATTTGCTTATGCAACCGCTTAGACTTCAGGGAACGTGTCGGGAAGGTGAGCATCATAGAATGCCAATGTAATAGAACAAGGTATTCTTGCAATGAGAGAGTCCTTGAGTGGAGGCCCAAAAGCCATCTGCTACCTTAATAGGACACCTATAAAGATATGGACATAGGTGTATTTCCCCATGCTCACAGATAAATATATTTACATCTGTGCGTGCCTTTCTTTAGACCTCTATAACTGGCCCGTGCTTCCTAGGTCGCTCTGCTATTCCCTTTCATTTCCCTCTTGTGCCCACTGCCATGCTCAGTCTTCATTTGGGTTTCAGTAAATCCTCTTGGTTCCTTCACCCTTGATCACGCCCTACCAGGATTCCTATATCGCCCTCACCACGGATTTGCATCCACTTGTTGTTCCCTTGTCTCTGGGTTTCTTGACATCACTCCCTTTCCCCACAACTCCCTCTTTTCCGTGGCCCTCCCGCGAAGCATTGGTCCCCTTTTTCTCTCCTGCAGATTGTGCATCCAGCATCTCTTTTTAGACATACAGTAGAGGTAATAACATGCACAAACACAAGACAGAGCAAAAGCAAGCACCAAAAGAAAGAGAACAGCCAAAATCCAATGACCATCAAAGAAAACACAACTCCTCAAGAAAGGAAAGCTCGTGGTTAGTTCACGGATGTGTGTTGGCCCTTAGCAGTGTTTTCCAGTCCAGTCTGTGCAGGCACCAAGTCCTGCCCCCAAAGTCCTCCTTTGGCATTCCCTGGGGACCTTGTTGCTCCACTTCCTTGCTCTTCTGCTGCACCCCCTTAGTGCTATGCCTCGGTGTGGCGGGATCCGTTCCTGCACTGTGTCTCCAGTGTTGTCCCTTCTAGGGCTATGGGTCTTTGATGGACGTCGTGTCTCATCTTGGGCTGGCCATGTGGTCTTCTGTGTGGACTGTCTTCTCTGAGTGGGAACATCATCCTCAAGGCCTGGTGGGCCAGGATGTGCTCCACTCTCCCCTCCTCCACCTTCGTGTGCTCCGTATTCTCCATCAGATATGTCCCTCTCCCAGAGCTGCAGATTCAGTGCCATCCTATGAAAAAACATATTTGGGGTGGGAGGGGGACATGGGGGGGAGGATCTGCTCAGATCTTTCGAGGGTCCAGGAGAGGGTGACTGCTCATCTGGGCACAGGCATATGGGGCTCTGAGCTCTGGTTGGGAATGTGGCTTTGTTGTTAACCAGTTTTGTTCCTGTTGGTCAGTACCTGTGTCTTTTTGAGTGAGTTTTCTCATCTGGAAAGTAAAGGTATTCCAGGGTCTAGTGTCCCATGTCACTAAGTGATCGAGAGGGGTTAACCCGAACCTGATTCAAACCATGTGGACATGTCAGGCGCATTCTAGATCTGGGGTGGTGATTCAGAGTCCAGGACAATGATAATGTCCAAGAGGTGATATAGGTGGCTTTGTATTGAAACGGGAAGCCCACTGTGGAGGCTTTGTCCTTCCGCTGATGGCCACTTCAACTCCTGCTAAAAGAGTTTCACTGGCTCAACAGCCGAGCCGGGAGCCAGTGCCATGAAAACCATGTGGCTAACTGGGACATAGGGCAGAGAGACATTTTTTACCTTGATGGCTTGGGAAGCCCCCCAATCTCCATGCAAACCTTCTGGTGTGAGTACTTTGGAAGCAATCATAGGCTGACAGTAATTCCAATCTTTCCTTTGACAATGTGTCCGTTCTCTTTTTTGAACCTGAGAAGATGGCCCCTGTGTCCTCCAAGACATTTCCTGGCTGGCCCCCAACTTGGACAGTTAGCACGGGATCATGGGGGCCAGTGAAACAGAGCCCTGAGACATTCCTTCAGCTTCCTCAAGCGTTATTGTCTCTCACTTGGGTTTTTCTAGGCGAGGATGAGGCCCGTCCTCTCTAGTGGAGGTTTGTCCGTCTCTCCTGGAGTTTTCAATGCAATGTTTTTTTCCCAATGTCTGTCTCTTCTGTAGTAGGCACCTGGATCCTTCCTTCCTCAGAGCTTGGCGGTGCCACAGGTCAGTCTCTCTGAGTGGGCCATGATCTCTTTTTCTGAGTCTCTGTTGTGTCTCATGGCAATTCCTAGTATTTTAGCTATTTCTTTGTCTCTGTCATGGTAGGGTCATCTGTGTTGTGATACACCCAATAAGACACTTCTACCAAATCACGAAAATTGTTCCCTTCAAATGCTTCCCATTTCTTTTTCATGTCTGAGGCGGGCTGAGTAATAAAGGCAATACTTATTTCCCTCTTGTTCTCGGGGGCCTCTGGGTCCTTGGGGGTACAAAGAACGCAGGCTTCCATCAGCCACTCTAAAAAGGCAGGCAGGCAGGCAGACAGACATTCGCTTGTAGGCGCCTGAAAATTCTCACTGACCTTAGATAAATGCATAGGTTTCCTAGTTGTCCCGCGGAGGCCCTGCAAGAGAGACTGGTGATACCTGGCTAAGCCCTCGAGGCCTTACTGGGAGTTTGGGTCCCACATTATTCGTGGAGTGGTAAAAAGAGTTTCTCTCCACTGGGGAGTGCCCGCTGGCTGACCATCAGTTCTATTGACTGCTTTCTGGGCCTCTCTCTGGAAGGGCTCCCGATCCTCTGCTGTGAACAGCACCTGCAGAAGTGGCTGGCACTTGTCTGAGGTGGGCTGATGCATGTGAAAAAGCTAGTCTAGCAAAGAAATCAGACCTTGTGGTTTCTCAGACAGGGGGTTTTGTTTATTCCAATTATGCAATCCTGGGGAAAAAATGGGACATAGACCCAAAGAGGGACTCTTGGGGTTTCCCCAGGTGTTTGGGCTGCTTGCCTTAAGCAGAGAATGCTGCTGACCAGTGATCCTTCTTGGGGGGTGGAGAGGACATGCCAGCCCTAGTGCACGTGTTTGGGGGTGACTTTAAAAGAAGTGGTATTTCTCTTCCTTTTGCCCCCATGAACTGATAGGCAGGCAGCGGTCACAATGGGTCTTAAGCCAGCTCTCCCGCTCCGGAGTCGTCCTGCAAAGTGGGATAAAGAGGACAGGGATGGGGAGGGGAGGAGAGGGACGGCCTCCATTTGGTGGCATTAGGAATTTGGACCGGTTTTCTTTCCTGGTCATGCCATGTTTCGTGAAATCTTGGAGAAAAGAACCCATTCTGTTGGGGGAGGGAGTTAGTCTTTTATATATGTTGGCTTACTAGTGGCCCTATCAAGTCACACATCAATTTTACCTAACCCTAACCCTAACCCTAACCCTAACCCTAACCCTAACCCTAACCCTAACCCTAACCCTAACCCTAACCCTAACCCTAACCCTAACCCTAACCCTAACCCTAACCCTAACCCTAACCCTAACCCTAACCCTAACCCTAACCCTAACCCTAACCCTAACCCTAACCCTAACCCTAACCCTAACCCTAACCCTAACCCTAACCCTAACCCTAACCCTAACCCTAACCCTAACCCTAACCCTAACCCTAACCCTAACCCTAACCCTAACCCTAACCCTAACCCTAACCCTAACCCTAACCCTAACCCTAACCCTAACCCTAACCCTAACCCTAACCCTAACCCTAACCCTAACCCTAACCCTAACCCTAACCCTAACCCTAACCCTAACCCTAACCCTAACCCTAACCCTAACCCTAACCCTAACCCTAACCCTAACCCTAACCCTAACCCTAACCCTAACCCTAACCCTAACCCTAACCCTAACCCTAACCCTAACCCTAACCCTAACCCTAACCCTAACCCTAACCCTAACCCTAACCCTAACCCTAACCCTAACCCTAACCCTAACCCTAACCCTAACCCTAACCCTAACCCTAACCCTAACCCTAACCCTAACCCTAACCCTAACCCTAACCCTAACCCTAACCCTAACCCTAACCCTAACCCTAACCCTAACCCTAACCCTAACCCTAACCCTAACCCTAACCCTAACCCTAACCCTAACCCTAACCCTAACCCTAACCCTAACCCTAACCCTAACCCTAACCCTAACCCTAACCCTAACCCTAACCCTAACCCAACCCCAACCCCAACCCCAACCCCAACCCCAACCCCAACCCCAACCCCAACCCCAACCCCAACCCCAACCCCAACCCCAACCCCAACCCCAACCCCAACCCCAACCCCAACCCCAACCCCAACCCCAACCCCAACCCCAACCCCAACCCCAACCCCAACCCCAACCCCAACCCCAACCCCAACCCCAACCCCAACCCCAACCCCAACCCCAACCCCAACCCCAACCCCAACCCCAACCCCAACCCCAACCCCAACCCCAACCCCAACCCCAACCCCAACCCCAACCCCAACCCCAACCCCAACCCCAACCCCAACCCCAACCCCAACCCCAACCCCAACCCCAACCCCAACCCCAACCCCAACCCCAACCCCAACCCCAACCCCAACCCCAACCCCAACCCCAACCCCAACCCCAACCCCAACCCCAACCCCAACCCCAACCCCAACCCCTTACCCCTTACCCCTTACCCCTTACCCCTTACCCCTTACCCCTTACCCCTTACCCCTTACCCCTTACCCCTTACCCCTTACCCCTTACCCCTTACCCCTTACCCCTTACCCCTTACCCCTTACCCCTTACCCCTTACCCCTTACCCCTTACCCCTTACCCCTTACCCCTTACCCCTTACCCCTTACCCCTTACCCCTTACCCCTTACCCCTTACCCCTTACCCCTTACCCCTTACCCCTTACCCCTTACCCCTTACCCCTTACCCCTTACCCCTTACCCCTTACCCCTTACCCCTTACCCCTTACCCCTTACCCCTTACCCCTTACCCCTTACCCCTTACCCCTTACCCCTTACCCCTTACCCCTTACCCCTTACCCCTTACCCCTTACCCCTTACCCCTTACCCCTTACCCCTTACCCCTTACCCCTTACCCCTTACCCCTTACCCCTTACCCCACCAGAAAGCCAGCCTTTCGTGGTGGTGGTGAGCCATTTTCAATATATAATGTCTGGCTCTACATTTTGCCAGACCTGTTAGATTGACTAAGTGCCCTTGTGGCATAGTGGTTACAAGTTGAGCTGACATCCCATAGGCCAGTAATTTGATACCACCATCAGCCCTGTGGCAGAAACCTGGTGCTTTCTGCTTCCATGGAGTTATTCTTGGAGAGTCACAGGGACAGAGCTACCCTGTACCATAGGATCCTGTTCAACAGGATCCCTCACTATGAGCTAGTATTGACTTGATGGCCATGAGTTTAAGGGCCATTTTGGCTTCCTTTTAAAAGGAACCTCATTCAGTGAACTGACTCTTTCTTGTCAATCCTTTCCTCTGACTCTGGTCTGAATGTAGCACCTCACCTGGGGAGTGAAGAGGTCTGAAGCTTGGAGCTGCCTCCCAATGAAAGAAAGTAAACCATGATAGTTCATAAAGGCACTTGTGCAAATTGTAAACCACCAACCTTGGCTTAATTCATTTTTTAATTGGATAGAAATACTCTAATTATGTTGATGACAAATAAACCAAACATATATATGTGGATACACACATACACACACACACACACACACACACACACACAAATACACACACACAAGACGGATGTTTAGGGGCATCTACCCAGCTCTGTCAGAGAGATTTGTCCCAGATCTGGGCACAGGAGTCAGTCTTCTTGCATTTCAGTGTCTGGCTCTGTACCTGACCTTAAGCCTCATGACCTTGAACAGATTGCTTAACATCTCTGAGTCCTTTTGGCAACACCGTGTATCAGGGCTGAGAAGGGGCACCGAGTAAGCCCTGACACATGGTGGTGGAGGGACTCAGCCAAAATAAAGCATACAAGGGTAATGACAATGGCATTCTCTCCAGTGTGGGCCTCAGAGCAGCCCTGGTTCTAGATAATCCCACAGAAATAATTTTACCAACCTGGGCCTTCAGCCCTCACGCCAAACTTAACACATTTCTAATCCACACAATGTTTACAGCTTTGGGTTCTCATCCCTCTCCTTCTTCCAAGAGACCAAGGAGAATGGAGTGTTTGAGCAATATCCAGGCCACATGACCATCTTTCTCAGTTCTTAACTCACCTTTTCCTCTCTCAAGCACAACTTTAATGTTTCCATGAGTGTCCGTGGCTATGATAAAGAATACGTGTTATGGGAGGTAATCAGGCCCTGCGTCTTCCATAAACCATTGCCAAAGACTCTTTACAGATAGGTAATGGTAGGCCCATATGTTTTACTTACCTATTGCTGCTTAGTGACTTTCAATCCCACTCGGTGTATTATTTGCTCATAATTTTGTAATTTGAGGAAGGTTTGGCTGGGGCAGCACATCTCCACTCCACGTGGCATTGGCCAAACCAGCTCAAGCAGCGAGACCCGGCAAGATGGGTTTGCTTTGGTTCATAGGTCTAGGGCCTGGGTTCTTGCTGTTGCATTGGCTCCCCAATTTCCCTCCATGTGATCGTATCTTGTGCTTGCCTTTAGCTTCCTCACAGCAGGGTGATTTTCAAGATAGATTTTTTTGTCAGGATAGTTGGGCTGTAGGCCCAGTGACAAAATCCCTTAAAGGGATTAAATTGAATGCACAATTTAATACGTGACTGCCAAATATCCCCCAGAGCACACAAGTTGAAACCACAAGACTTCTCCCTAAGAGAGGTTCCTTGTAGCTTTTGATTGTCTTCTAAGTCCCTTTTCCTTTTCCACAATAATGTCTGGGTTGCTTTATCAATCATCTTCTTTCTTTTTATGTAGCACTATCTCTGGCTGTTTAGTCCAAGCCAATGCAGTTCCTTCCCAAAGTTACTGGGTTTCCCTTGCACTGGATTACATGATGCATTCAATTTTATGAAAGCCATGTCCCCACATCTCTTTGAAATGGGTCCTTCTCTGTTTTAGGCTGCAATTCAGCCTGTTTAGGCTGTAGCACAGCCTTCTGGAGACTCTTAGAAAACCTTTTGTGTACATGAGACTGTCTACAAGGCACTGGATTACATTCTTTTGTGATCTTAGTACAGGGCATGAAAGCTATCTTCTTGATCTGATCCAACGCAGAAGCCCTGCTCATGCCATTCCTATTATGGGACATTATTTTTTGGCAAGAAAGACTTGGGGTTGAAAAATAGGTTTTGTTAGGCAGATAGGCAGGAATGAGATGTTCATTGACGCATGCCCAGGAGAACCAAGCATAGAACAAAAGCCTAGGTTTTCCCGCTGGTGGGTACGGATGGGCGTTAAACCTGGATCAGCCCACCTGGGCCAGGTGATTGCAATTCAGCCAATGGGATCGACCTGGGGTCATTCACTATGCCTCCCCCCGGGAATCCTTGAAAAGGCAGGAGCGAGGGGGAGAAAGGAAAAACTGGGGACAGGAACTGGGGAGAGAACTTGAGAAAGAACATGAGACAGGTCTTTATTTTGGAGGAAAACTTAGGAGAGAGATCTTTGCGTGACCTCGAACAGTCTCTGCCAGGCTGCATGGTGGGGAGCAATCCTAGGGGTGGCGCGTAAAACCTGAAACTTCTTTTAACTTTCATTAAACTCACTTGGATCACGAGCCAGGCTTTGGCGTGAATACTTTCTCATGCAGAGCCAAGAACTGAGATGTAACTCTAGCCCAGAGAGAGATCTTACAGTTCATATTTAAGTCCAGCAAGTCCCTGCTCCTTCATAGTTCATATTTTCTGCTAAAAAAGCACACAACTAAACCCCAAACAGAAGTAACTTCTTTAGCTTTTCTTTACCCTTCTGTAGTTTATAATTATTTGTCTGTTGCCTCCATTGTTAATGACGCTGAGAGTTCAGATTCTAGATAAAGTAGAAGAATGTCACTGCCACCCAAAATAGTTGCTCTTAGTGTTAGTTGGTGCCCAATCAATCCCTGCCCATCCACTCACTTGCTGCCATTGAGTCAATTCTGACTCATGGCAGCAGAGTATACTTGCCCTGGTAGGTTTCTGAGACTATACATCTGTACAGTAGAAAGCTTCACCTTTCTCTCTCAGAGCAGCTGGTAGTATTGAACTGCTGACCTTATGGCTAGCAGGACAATATGTTACCAGGGATCCTTTTCAAGACTGTGCCCTTTCAGAAACAGATCACCAGGCCTGCTTTCCTAGGAACCTGTGGGTGGGTTTGAAGCATCAACCTTTTGGTTAATATGCAAGTGCTTAACAAATGGGCTTTATCCTGGTTTGGAAAACCTAAGTCACTGGTCTTTTGCCTAAAGAGTCACTTTCAATGGCCCTGGCTTGTTTCATGGGAAGGGCCAGTTCAGGGGCTCCCGGACAGATGGTGGGGTAGGATTCTTATTTAGTAGGGCCATATTGGGTGGGGCGTCAGGGAAGTGTGTGTGTGCTGTATGCGTGTGTAATCTGCATCTTTAACAAATGCCCCCCCCCCCACTCAAATGAGAAACACTGGCCCCAATTGTCCTCTGCCTCTCTTGTTGCTGCCTTTTTTGGGATTTTTCTGGCTTTTAGCAGCCCTGGAGGCCCCTCCTATCTAGGCAGGAAAATGAGCCAATAAATAAGTTCACACTAAGGTGCTAGAGAGTGATAACAGCTAATCCCTTCCAAGGGCAATTGCTCTCAGAAAGAAAGAAAAAAAAGAGAGAGAGAGAGCTCAGGGGGTTGGGGGGAGCAATTTAACTCCAATGAAGAGTGTCTCCTGGAAGAGTCCTATACTTTGTCGCTGCAATGGGAGTCATATATGAACATGTGTGTGTGTGTGAAACCCCTCGCATCAGTCTCTTCTTCTGCTTTTGTGTAAATTGGACTTTAAACACATTCTCTAGGAAGTGTTTGAATGCCTCTGTTTATGGAAGCTTCTTGACAGAAGGGGGATTTTTGTCTCTTTTGTTCAGTGAGAGAGCCCCAAGGTCTGGCATTTAATAAGTAAGTAGCAAGCTGGTTGAATGAATGAGTGAATGAGTGAGTGAGGTAAAGAAGCCTTCAGCAGCCTTCCAGGTCGAGAATGGCCCCCTCAGAAGCCTGGCTCTTGTCTAAAGTGAGGTACACCTCTCCCCCTTCCCATTTCATGCTTCCCCGTGGTCTGCCTGGGATTGAGCTGAAAAATGATTTTTCATGCATGTCATCCTCATTATATCATTATCCCTCACAGCAAAGCTCTCTGACCACCCTGAAGACCTGTATTTAATGTGAGGAAAGGTGATTTAATGGAGTGGAGAGCGCAGCATAAAACAGACAACCCTTTCAGAATAGCAGAGCAGGCTGTCCCTCCAAGGGGAAAGGGACAAAAATGGAAAAGAAAAGAAAAATGGCGAGGGAGGGGGGGCAACTCTCACTCTCCTAATAGGCTGAAATAAGAAGTCATTTTGGTCAACTTCATCAGAAGAAAAACCTGAAAGGGGCCCCATAACTGACGTTGTGGCAGACGGGAGAGTTTATTGACATATGGTCTCCCTTCACACCTTTTGTTACAGCCAGACATCAGGGACTGAGCTGCAGGATATTAAAGGATTTGGAAGCGTTATCAAGGAATGGTACATATTTATCAAAACCAGGGTGATATTACAAAGCTGGGTTGCTGCTACACCTGGGTGTGTTATGTGTTTAAAAATAATGACAATGCATCCTCTTGATGGATTTTGCACCTGGGCGAATACTGAGCAGGTCTGCTGGACCACCCTTGGTCGAGAATTCACACCTAACAACCCCTTTGGTCTCAGAAGAAAATTGTGGCTGCTAGCTCACACTTGGAATCCAGGTAGGGCAATGTTAAAGCACTTCACTGTTAACCGAAAGAGCAACACTTGGAATTCACCAGCTATCCCGAGTGAGAAAGATGTGACCATGTGCTGCCACAAAGATTACAGCCTTGGAAACCTTCCGGGAGGTTCTTTCCTGGCCTACAGGGTTGCTCGAGTCAGAATTGACTTGACTTCCATGGCATTGAGCTGTTTTGAGTTTTGAATGGCTGAATTGGAGACTTCAGGATTGCAGGAAGATTTGAGAACAGCCTGAGATATGCAGGCGACCAGCCTTGCTTGCTGCAAGGGAAGAGGAGTTGAAGCACTTGCTGATGAAGTTCAAAGATGATAGTCTTCAGTATGGATTACAACTCGAAGTTAAAAGAACAAGAATCCTCACCACTGAACCAATAAGCAACATGATAAACAGAGAAAAGATTTAAATGATGAAGCACTTCATCTTACTTGGACCCATCCACAACCAACGCTCATAGAAATATCTGTAAAGAAATCACTGGATAAATTGCTTTCAGTGAATTTGCTGCAAAAGGCCTTTTAAACATTTTTTTGAACCAAGATGACTTTGTCACCTTAAAAACTCAGGAGTATCCTATCCCAAGGCATGATTATTTTCATGTGGAAGCTGGAAAATGCATAAGGAAGTCCCACGAGAAGAATTGATGCATTTGAAATATGGTCCTGGTGAGGAATATTGAATACACCAAGGAACTTCTAGGAGAACAAACAAATCTATGTTGAAAGAACTACAGCCAGATTGATTCTTAGAAGCGAGGATGGTGACATTTGGCTTCATGTACTTTGGGTGTTATCAGGAGGGACCAGTCCCTGTACTTGGGCAGCATGCTTGGTCAAGCCAAAAGCAGGACAAACCTCCACAAGATGAGTTGACACAGTGGCTCAAATGTAGGAATGGCTGTGAGAAATGCGCAGGGCAGCGTGTTGTTTTGTTCTGCTGTACATAGAGTGGCCATGAGTTGGAACCAAATTGACAGCACCTGGTTACGCAATGGACTAATGGCAAGATCAACCATTCAAAACCACCAGCCACTCCTCAAGAGAAAGATGAGGCTTTTTTTACTCCTGTAAAGAGTCACAGTGTGAGAAAGTCACAGGGGGAATTCTACCCTGTCATATAGGGTCACTGTGAATCGGCATCGACTCTACGGACGTGAACGGCAACAACAACAACAACAAACGCACTAATGGTGGCTGGGTACATGTGCAGACACCCATCCACTCGCACTGGAGCTAAGTTAGTGGTTTCAGCAGGAAGCTTACCTCGGTGGTTTCCAGAACTCCCCTGGGCTGAACCAATTTACACCAGGTCTTTCAAATATTCCTGGTACCCCGGGCATCTCTCATTTCCCAGAGTTGGTTGCATGACTTAAGGCTTGATGATCATGGGGCCACATGAAGGACGCCTATGTGCTCCAACCACTGCCTTCCTAGAGAGTGCTGTGGACAATTGCCTTCAAGTCAGCCAGCTCCTGACTCATGCGGACTCCATGCGCTACAGAACTCAATGCCCACTGGTCCTGCCCCATTCCTTCAATGGGTTGTAGATTTGACCCCTTGTCAGCTGGGGGGTTTTCAGTGGCTGATGGCTTGAAGGAGTTCACCAGGCCTTTCCTCCTAGTCTGTCTGTAGGCAGAAAACATCGCTAAAATCTGTTCAGCATCATAGCAATATGCCAGCCTCCACTAGCAGTTAGGTGGTAGCTGTAACAGGAGGCGCACTGGCCAAGAATCCAACCCAAATTTCCTGCATGGCTAGTGAGAATTCTGCCATGGAACCACCATTTCCTCTCTCCTGGTTTCTAGTGTTTATGTATATAAGATTTCAGTACCTTCTAACAAGCAGTAAGTAAGACTGCACCACGGGTCACCTCTATTTAGCTCTCCCCCAAATTTTTCCACATGAATTATAAAGTGTGTGACAGTTGTAATATGTTTCTCTCTTTTTTTTTTGTATAAGAAGGAATTTTATATAAAGGGGAAGTGCACATTAAGAAAGCATCCCAACCCAGTGCTGTCCAAGCCCATAAGTCCAACACAAGCCCATATATCTGACACCAATCTACAAAGTCCTCCATCTCACAAAACACACACAATTACGCCGACTGCAGGTGGAAAGCAGAATCACTGAGTGTGTGAGCATCTCATCGCTGGCAGGGGTCCCCATGCAACTGCTCCAGCACCCAGAGCTCCACCAAGGTCGTTCCATGCAGCTTCTCCTCAGGGATGTCTTGCAGGAAGTGAGCCTTGCCAGTTGAAGGAGGGAACTGGCTAAAGCAGCTGCACCCTGGTCTGATCATCAGAGTAGGAGACCTGAGAACTAGAAAGGTGAGGCTCACCTAGCCATTTATCTCTCGGCTCTTCAATTACTCCCATGTGTTCATTGGCCAGGTTGACTCAATAAACTTTAATAACTTCAGTAACCCCTGTACCACCCCATAACCAAGACAGATGGCATCCAGGTAATTCAGTCACGACCGCCACAAGCGTGTGGAAAGCGCAGTGTGTTCCCGTGGTTACTTAGGTTGGTGTATAATCTCCAAGTCTTTCTTCTGAGGGCTTCGGGGTGGGTGTGAACCTCCACCATTTCCTTTGTCATCAAAGTAGCCAATGCCTTGCCCATTCTCCTCTGTCCAACTCTCTACACAGCTTCGCATCATTCACGATTCAGAAGGTCAGTTTCTCTCATCAGACAATTTCCCAACACCTGAAGTCCAGAACCATGAGGCAAATGTGTGTGTGTGTGTGGGGGGGGGCGGTGTTTCAGGAGAGTGGCCGTTCCAACTCACACCAGGAATCCAAAGCATCCATGGGGCCATCTGTGGCCATCAGGTTTACAACATGGGATGTGTTACGAAGCAATTCTCCTCCACCCTGTGGGGTGGCTATGACGGAGAATCAGGTACATAGGAAGCCCTGCAGTTTTCTTTCTGACTCTGGAGATTTATGAGGGTAGCTAGGAGGTTACCAAACAGGAATAATTCCGAAGTTCTTTTGTCTGCAATGCCCCTTCTCTGTCACTCTGGAGAACATGCCTCGCGCTGCTCCTCAGCTTCTGGTCAGTGCGGTCCCTCAGTCTTGCCTGGCTCTTGGGTCCGGGAAGCCTGTTCCTCCCAGTGTCACGGCTGCTCCTCTGCTCTGTCTCATGGTCTTGGTGCCTTGGCCTCCATCACCTCCCTTCAGTCAGGGGTCTCACAGGGGCTCCTGTGAGAGCTCTTCTTTCTTGGCGGTCACGGGTTCTCTCTGTGATTCTGAAATCACTTTCGGAACCCTCACAGAGCCAAGGAGGCTCCACGGGATCTTTAAATCATGTAACTTTAGCCAATTGACCCCATACAGCTCCTACTTTCAGGGACACAGACAGCATTCTTCCCCCTTTGTCTCCTAATTCCGGGTCCGTGCACGTTTTGTTACAATATTTTACCTTTCCTCCAACTGTTCTTTGAACTTTACTGTGCATGCATTCAAGTTGCTTTAGCTTTTTAATTTTATTAAAAGATTACTTTATTGAGGGCGCACACACCTCTGACTTCAATCCACACATCAATTGTGTCACAAATATTTGTACATAGGCTGCCAGCTTTTTCTACACATTTACTTTCTATTGAGCCCTTGAAATCAACTTACCTTTTTCCCCCTCCATCACCCCCACCCACGTGGCCTCTTGATACATGATAAATTCTTATTATTTTCATGTCTCCCCATGACCTTTCTCTCCCTTCCCCCATGTTTTCTGTTGTTCTCTCCCCTGGGGGGAGAAAGAGAGCGTATTAATGTGTTGATCATTCTGATCTGTTTCTGCTCCCTCCCCTCCTCTCCTTCCCCCTCCCCTTTTAGTATCGCTTTTCCATTCCTGTTCCTGGATTCCGTGTGTAGCATTGAAACAAACATGTAGAAGAAAACGTCAGCATCTCTGCTGACATTCATGCTGGTCTCTTCTTCCCCTGCTTCTCTTTTTAATGACCTTTTCCTTTCTTCAAGTACAACAGGGCTTCGAAAGTTATAAGCTAAGTGTCCCATCTCTCTTACCGAGGGACTGGTTGGTTCAAGTAGCTGACACTTTAGTTCCCAGAAGACAACGTATCCAAGTACTACCAGGATCTCTTCTTCTATTTTGTTTCCCTATGCCCGTGGGAGTCTTATGCATGCTGTAAAGATGTTCTGCCACTCTGGAAAGTGTCACCATCCTTGCATCTGAAGTGCACTCTGGCCGTACTTCCAATACAGATCTGTGTCCTTTTAGCAATCAGTGTTACTGCAGTATTCTTTGACAGTCCACGCTTGAAATGCATCAGTTTTGCTTTGGCCTTTATTCAATGTACAACTTTTACAGGCACCTGAGGCACTTAGTAGCCCTAGTAGCAGGATGGTTTTACATTCACCGGCTGCGACGTCGTCGAGGGTCCCGGAGAACCTGACCCACGGGACCGCCAGGCCCGCGCCGAGGCCTGAACACGGCCCCGCTGCCGCCACCGTCGCCCACCGGCCGCGTAAGTTCACTCTATGTTTCTCTTTTTAAAAATTGCTGGGTGAACTTAAAACAGCACAAGGAAGTTTCAGCATAGCAAAATGATGCCCACCTGCTTATTTATCTTAAGAGAAGAAAAGTCGTGAATGCATTCACTCAGGTGAAAATATCATTCATGGAAAGAAGTGCCTAATGGTCACCAGGACCCATGGTTATTCCAGGCGTGGTCATCTGATTCCAATCGATCAGACCTAGCTATAAATCACTTATATGTCTGGGTAATTAAAAGCAAATATAAATTTTCAAAAATATAACGTTGCATGGGATAGAAAGAGAATACATAACAACATCAGACATAAATGTGCCTCAAGACAAACTCATTGTGCACATCCAGAATACATAATGGCTCTTGCTAAGATGCGTTTCCCACTAGACCCTACCCCAAGCCAGTAAAAGCCAGAAACTCTACAGGAAACTGTGGATTGTACTACTCTGAAATGGGAGCTGTGTCTCTAGACCGAATTTGGGGCTGTTCGTGCTGAGGACTCACCAATACGTGCTGCAGTGACAGTCCAGGTGAGAATAAGGAAATCTGGATGACAGCCAGGATATAGGAGCACTGAGACCTCAAATTGCTTCTAGGCGAGCATGGCCTAATGGGCTTCCATTTCTGCACCTCTGGCAGGAGGAGTTTGTTCTGGAAAGTAATGGTTTCTAAGGAAGTATTTCTTAAACTTTCACATGCATGCACTTACCCAGGTTCCTGGAAATCGGGCTGGGGGGCAGATTCTGATTTTGTGGGTTCAGGGTGGGGTCTAGGATCCAGCAGTTCTAGAGGCCCTGGTACTCTTGGGCTGTTAACCACAAGGAGAGTAGTCCTAAACCACCAGCCACTCCTTGGGAGAAATATGAGGCTGTAGACTCCGGGCAAGAGTGACAGTCTGGGAAACCCACAAGGGCAGTTCTGCCCTGTCCTGTAGGGTCACTATGAGTCAGCATCAACTCGATGGCATTAGCATGGGAGAAGCTAATGCTGATGTTGCTGGTTCCTTGACCTATCATACTTTGAGTGGCAAATTCCCAAGGGCCTTCCCGGATGTGATGGCCAAAAATAGTAGTGTTCACCCTTGGTCATACTTTGGAATCCCTTAGGAGCTTTCAAGCCTCCCATTGGCCTGGCCCCATCCCAGACCAATGAAGCAAGGCTTAGTGGAAGCAGGATTCGGGTCACGGTCAGTGAGAAAGCCCCCTTGGCAATGCCAACGTACAGCCAGTGCAGAGTCGAACTGGTCGACGACTCCACATGGTTCCATATACTTTGGTGAAGCCAGCTGTTTGGGCAAGGTTTTCAGAGTTACCACCCATGTAGACTTGTTGGTGATAGTGCATTAAATAGAGCACATGCAGTGCATTGCATGAGTGGCCTATGTCATGCAACCACATCAGGGGGATGTTGAGCCAATTTCTCTGGGAAACCAAGGGTGTTGGCTCCATCCTGAACGTTGGCAGGGTAATGGACTGACACAGAGGAAACTCATTCTCTTTGTGGCGGTGCACTAATGGGTTCTTCACAGAAGGCCAAGTCCATGGCTTCAGATGCAGATGCTCACAGGGCTGAGGGAGCAGGTCAAATCCTAAGTCCGAGGTGGGTGTTTGCATATTTACATGCCCTCACTGCCATCAAGTCCATTCCAACTCACAGGCCCATGGGACTGAGTAAAATGGCCCCCGTGGGTTTCTGAGACTGTGATTCTTTAGAGGAGTAGAAAATCTCCTCTTTCTCCAGAGGAGCGGTTGGTCATTCAAACTGCTGACCTTGAGATTAACAGTCCAACTCCTGACCACTCTTGCCGCCGTCAGAATTCTATTTATATACACAAGTATATAAAGTATATATAAAGTATATAAAGTAAAATGTGGAGTTCATATATATATATATATATATGAACTCCACATTTTCAAATCGTTCTTGACACTCATGGCCTTTTTTCCTTTATAGCCATGCCTTTGGTTGAAACACAGATATAAGAGAAATATTTATCTACTTATAGGGGTACAAAAGGAGCTTTGGTGGCATAGTGTTTGCATGTTGGGCTGCTAACACCAAAGTCAGCACTTTGAAACCACCAGCCACTCCGTGGGAAGAAGAGTCTGTCTACTCCTATAAAGAGTTACAGTCTCAGAAACTCACAGGGACAGAACTACTCTGCCTCACAGGGTCACTATGAGTCAGCATCACCTCCCTGGCAGTGAGGTAGATTTTGGTTTCATAGAGATACAAGTCAGTCCTGAGCTGCTAAAGACAAGGTTGGCAGTTTGAACCCACCAGCTGCAGAGAAAGAGGAGGCTTTCTATTCCCATAAGGAGCTACAGTTTCTGAAATACCCACAGGGGAAATTTTAACCTCTCCTGTAGGATCAATATGAGTCAGAATCGACTTATCGGTGGTGAGCAAGTGGAGGGGACCCTAAACATGTTCCGGTGGACCTTAAGAGTTCTACTCATTGTGCATGCTCTGTAAAATGTAAACCAAGATTTTACTTTTGCAAACATTATATTTTCTAAACACATCTAACTGTGAAACTATACTCGCATGCGGGTCTTTGAACCTGGTCAGTGGTCTGGGGAAGTGAAGGGCCCTGACATCCTTTGTTGCTGTTAGTGCTGTCCAATCATTCTGACATCACAGGGACCTTCTTTGCAACACAAGGCAGCACTGCCCGGTCCTTTGCCAGCCTCAGAGGTAGTATGTTGGAGCCCATAGTTTCAGCTACCGTGTCCTCCAGTTCACCAAGGAGTTTCCTCTTTGTGCTGCTTACTAAACCCGTTTCTGAGGAGTCCATTCCAACTCACGGTGACGCCGTGTGGGTCAGCACCACGGGACCCCACAGAGCTTTCAAAGGCTGGTCGTTCAGAAGTCAATCAGCAGGCCTTTCTTCTGAGGGGCCTTGGATTTGAACCGCAAACCTTTTAATCAGCAGTGCTTGAGCGTGCTAACTGTTCACATTACCCGGGGACACCCAACCCTTCTTACCCTCATCGCTCCATAGGTGATCCATCTCCAATCCAAGAGGGCAGAGAAGATAGATAATACAGCCTGTGCTGCGTATGTCAGGTCCAAACTTTTCAGTGTCATGGAACAAATAGCCAAAAACCTTGATGAAATGGCTGGGAAAACTCAGTCCAAATCATTCCAAAGAAATGAGTAGCGGTGCACTCTTGGGAACTTGCGCTGTGACAGCAGCCACCAGGAAGACCCCGGTAGTCCAGAGCCTTGCCACCCCAAATATGGTCACAGACTAGCAACATCAGGAGCTTGTTAGAAGTGCAAATTCTCAAGCCCTACACAAGGTCCACTGAACCAGCGTGTGCAATTTACCAAGACCACCAACGGATCGGGGTACCTGTGAAAACCAAACCAAACCCATACTCACTGCTGTCCAGTCGAGTCAGACTCAGAGCAGCCCTATGGGCCAGGGTAGAGCTACCACTGTGCATTCCCAAGACTGTAATTCTTTAAAGGAGCAGACAGCTTGTTGTTCTCCTTCAGAATGCCTGCTAATTTAGAACTGCTAGTTTGGTGGTTAGCAGCCCACTGCCTAACCGCTAGGCCACCAGGGCTCCTTTTGTGCTTGTGAGAGGTCGAGCAAATACCATTAGCAACTAGAGAAGAACCTGGAAGAAGAAGAGCAGGGTGGGAACTGTGAGTCAATTTGGTCATTAGCACATTTCTGTGTTCACTTATTCGGTTCCTTCCCTTGTGTATTCAGTCAACAATTCTTCTTTGAACATCACCTCTGAGCCAGGATCTGTGATATGCTAATTAAGCTGGTTTAGGAAAGGGGTCTGCCTAAGTGACTCCTGCTTCCTGGCTTTTCCTGCTTCCAGATCCCCTCTCTTTACTTCCTTCCACATTAGAAGCACATCCTTACATGTGCAGCTGATCCCTAGTTCAGGACCGGAAGTTACGTGTTGGCATGCATGCATGCTCATAGCTCGCTCAGTGGGAGTGCAAAAAGTCAATTCCTTCAAGAGCCTAGCACAGTCTGTAAGGTTGGGATGGTGTTAAAAGTGGTGGGGTTGGTGTTAGTTCCCGTTGAGCCCATTCTGCACAGGATGCCTTCATGTGACAGAGTAGAAATGTCCCCATTGGGTTTCCTAGTCTGTCATCGTTACCAAAGGAGCCCCGGGGGGTACTTTAAGGGAAGTGTTGGACTGTCAACTGCAAAGTCAGGGGTTCACACCTACCAGCTGCTCCGCAGGAGACAGATGAGGCCCTCTGCTCCCATGAAGATTTACAGCCTCAGAATCCCATGATTGGGTCGCTATGAGCCAGGGTTGGTTCCATGACAGACCCAAAGCCCACTTTCTGTCGAGTTGATTCCAACTCATGGTGATCTTATATACTTGTTGTTGTTGTTGTCGGGTGCCATTGAGTGGTTTCTGACCCAAAGTGACCCTATGCACAACAGAACCAAACACTTCCAGGTCCTGCACCATCATCACATTTGTTCTCTGCCTGAGTTCATTGATGCAGCCACGGTGTCAATCCAGCTCGTTGAGGGCCTTCCTCTTTTGTGCTGCCCCTCCACTTTACCAAGCAGGATGTCCTTCTCCAGGCAATATGTCCAACATATTTGGGAGGCAAAATCTTGCCATATATGCTGTCAAGGGCACTCTGGCCTGACTTCTTCCAAGACAGATTAGGTTGTTCGTTTAGTAGTCCATGGCAGGGTAGAATTTTCCCTATAGGTTTCTGAGATATTATGTCTCTATAGGAAGAGATAGCTTCATCTTTCTCCCACAGTGAAGCTGGTGGGTTAGAACTGTTGACTTTGCATTTAGTAGCCCTGTGAGTAGCCCGCCATGTCACCAGAGGTCCTTTGCGTTTGATGGCAGTGGGGTGGAATGTTTACAATGGCAAGACCTTTTTCTCATGCATTGCTACTGACCGCGGTCTAAAGCCCAAGTGCTTAGCCATTGGGCCACCAGGATTCTTCGTGGTAAGGATGTGTTCCTGCCAAAGTTCATGAACACTACACAGCAGTGGGGTTTGGGAACTGCTAGGTAGTTTAGCTTAGGGACTGAGGCATCCATTACGCATGGTCAGCAGTCTGAGCCTTTGTCCCATGAACGAGTGGTACACTGTGCATGCTCAGAGGCTCAGGTTCCCAGCCAGGAAGGGGAGGTACACCTGGGTGTGTTCTGCACCTGAATTGGCCCAACAAGGCCAGGTGAATTCAGTTCAGCCAATGAGTTCAACCAGGGTCACCAGCACGCCCCACCTCTTGGAGTAATTTAAAAGGCAGGAGCACAGAGCAGACCTCATGACTTTCAGGGAAGCTTCTAAGGAGTTGCACATTTCTGAAGAGCCCTGCAGGTGCCTTTATAAACCTGAAACTTCTTCTAATTCTCATAAAACTCACTTGGATCACAAACTAGGCTTGGAGGTGAATGCTTTCTCGTGTGTAGCCAAGGAGCAAGGTATATCTCTATCCTGAGAGATCTCACAGAACCATTGATTGCCCTGGCATGATTTGGAGTCCTGATGGTGTCATGGTTATGCTTTGTGCAACAGTTTAAAACCACTAGCCACTCCACAAGGGAAAGATGGGGCTTTCTATTCCTATAAAGAGATACATCCTCAGTAACTCACAGGGGAATTCTACCCTGTCCTATAGGGTTGTTATGAGTCAGCATTGACTCAATGGCAGTGAGTGAGTGCCCTGGCAAGAAAGCCTTGGGTATCTACATTGACTCTCAGTTTCTGGTTAGCTTTTCACCACTTCACCCCATGAACTTGAACCGCAGTGGATGAGGGTTGTGAGCTCTGGCTCTGGGGCTGCTTGCTTGAATTTTCACATCATGGCCCTGCCCGAGATGGGACCTTTGACAGTTGGGCAAATGAGCTCAAGCCCGAGTTTCCTTTTCTGCAGCATAGACTGAGGAAGGAGATGTCTTCCTTCTTGTGTGCTAACTGACTTTTACCAGTTAGTATGAATTAGATCTTTCCACGAGGAAGATCAGGGAGAAGGGGGAAGGATGAAGCCACTTGGATAGAGGTGAAGGCAGCGTGAGGGGTCAGAGAGAGATGAAAGGACCACCATGTCACCTTTGACTACTCTTAGTGAGGCTGGCTTGGAGTGCAGGAGACGGGGAGAGTGAGGACACGGGCTAAAGGCAGTGCTCATTCATTACTTCCGGGCAGAGTTCAGCCTTTGGCATGCTTGTTGGATGCTGGCGCTGTGTTCATCCAATGAAACTTCAAAATTCTGTCCTGTCATTAACCCTTTGTCTCCCCTTTGTTCACGATTTAGAACTTCTATTCTCGGGTTCTCTTTAGAGCCCCAGGAAATCAGAAGTCACAAGTCACTTCTGTTTACAGAGAGGCCCCCAGCATGCAAAGGCAGGAGGGTGTGTTAACAGCACACCGGTCCAGTGGCTGGTCACGCCCATGCAGTACATTCTCCATCCCTTAGCTCAACAAAAGGAAAATCACCAAAGAAAAAAATTTTTCTTTTTCATGGATATTTACTTTTTCAGTTCCCTCCCCCACCCATAATCTGTGTGAATTACAGTAGAACACGCACGCACACACACACACACAATTTTCTGCCAGAATGTGTTACTCCAGTACATTCTACCCTCCTCCCTCACTGCCTCCTACCCTTTTTTCTCCTATCTACTTTCTTCCCATGACACCCAATGGACAGGTAGGGGAATTCAAAATAGACCCCAGTCTCAAATGTAGTTTAAAGCTCACTCACGCACTGCTATTGTGCCAGTTCTGACTCATAGTTACAGGATACAACTGTTCTTGTGGATTTCTGAAACAACAATTCTTTGTGGGAGTTGAAAGCTGCCCTTTCTACAGGAATGCAGCAGGTGCGTTTGAACTGCCAACCCTGCAGTTAACAGGTCAATGTGAAGGGATTTTGCCACTTTGCCACCAAGGATCCTAAAGGTAGCATGAGGAGAACATTTATTAAATCTTCCATGGTACACAGGCAAGGGGGAGACCTGAACTACAGTTCTCGGGATTCTTGGTGCCTCGCAGTGGACAGTTCCAGCCGCATCGGATCCAGGCTTCCCAAGATTTGCAGAGCCACCAGCATAGTCTTTGCTCCTCTCCAGGATTCACAATTGCTTCCTGGTTGCTCAGGTATATAGGAGTTTAGTGGTTCTCTAATGCAATCATCCCATTTTGCAAAGAAGATGCTGATGCCCAGACCGGGTAGAAGATTATCTGAGGCCACTGAGAAGGACACCATCACCTCAAGTCCTTCTGACCCCCCACAAGTTTCTGCCAACAGCACTGAGCTCTGGGTTACCTACTCAGTCTTTTGAAGCCTTAGCCAGCTGATGCAGCTGCCAGTTGGATTGATCAGGGTATGTGACCCAGAGCTCCTTAGAACGCGCCCCACCCCCAAATGCAAATTTACTGCCATAGAGTTGACACTGATTCATAATGACACTATAAGGCAGGGTAGAACTTCCCCTGTAGGTTTCTGAGACTAACTTTCAGCCTTTCTCCTGAGAAGTGGCTGGTTGTGTGGTGGTTTAGATCTTGCAGTTAGCAGCCTTTTAGCATGAGAGGTAGGGTCACATTTCTGTTCTGATTATGCTCCATTTTCTGAGATGCCAGTGCCGAGGCTCCCCCTCCCCTGCAGGTAGCAGTGAGATTTTTCTCACTAAACCGCGCTGGATGGGAAACTTGGGGCAAGTAGTGCATCGCAGCCAAGGAAGATCTCATTGACAGTGCAGTACTTGAATAAGGCAGGAAGACACAGGAGTGGCCATCTGGCGGTGGGGAAAGTGTTCCAGGTAGGAGACAGTCAGTGCAAAAGGCCTTGTGATTGGGTTCTCCAAGCTTCTTCCTGGTACAGCAAGGAGACCAATGTGAGTGGGGCATGACACTCTGTGTAATGAGGAAAGATGATCACTGTGTGGGCCTCCTGTATGATTGAGAAGCCAAGGGGAATTTTTAAACCCTAAGCCAGATCAATGCTCAAGGAAGCATCAGTCAAGACATCAAACGACACGTTGTATTGGCTAAATGTGCTACAACAGATCTCTTAAAAAGACTGAAGATCAAGGATGTTACTTTGAGGACACTGCCTGATCTTGTGCCAAATCTCGCCATGGTTGTTAGGTTGGAGTCCATTGTTGCAGCCATGGTGTCAGCCCATCTCCTTGATGATCAGTCTCTTTTCTTGTGGGCCTTCAGTTTTACCGAGCATGATGTCCCTTTCCATGGACTGGTCTTTCCTGATAAAATGTAGTAGCTACCAGATTGGATGTCATGCCTTTAGAACAGTGGTTCTCAACCTTCCTAATGTTGTGACACTTTCATATAGTTCCTCATGTGTGGTGCTCCCCCCAACTATAAAATTATTTTTGTTGCTACTTCATAACTATAATATTGCTACTGTGATGAATCGGATGACCCCCGTGAAAGCATTGTTCGACCCCCCCCCCCAAGGGGGTCGCAACCCACAGGTTGAGAATCACTGCTCTGGAACATTTTCATCATAGAAGAGAGTTCGGTTGCACAGCTCTGAGTTAGAGGGTGAGACGGGTTATTTGACATTCATTTGTTGATGTGTTTGCGAACCCAGTGGAAACACTCGGGTATGAGCATCTTCTTTAGCCATTTTCCTGGATCATTCAAATGCCATCTCCCCTGTGAATGCCTCACTCCATCCTTGGCTTTCCATACTTGCCATATGAAAATGGGATAATATTTCAATACTTAGCATTATATATAACCCAGTATTTGGTAGTCTGCCTCAAACAGATGCGAGTCTCTCTCTTTTTCTACTAATATTTAATTTTGATATGTGAAAACATACAAAGCAAAATCTGTTCCATTTCAACCCTTTCTGGACACAATGTTCAGTGACATTGGTCACACTCTTCATATTGAATTAACATTCTTGTTCTTTCTATTCTAGGTGTTTCCTTTCTTTTTACTTAATCTCTCTGCCACAACCCTCTCACATATATTTTGACTTATCTGTAGCCCATTTAGTTTTGTGCTGATTTTTTAAAGACTGCAATACTCAAGGATGCAATCCTTTAAGAGCTAAATTGTTATTTAGTTTAAAGATGACTTCAGGGGACAGTTTCAATTCAAGGTTTGAAGAGTAACTCAGGGTCATAGTCTCTAGGCCTCTTCCAGTTAAGTAAGTCTAGATAATTAAAGAATTTTAAATTATGTTCCACAAGGTTCTCCCTTTCTATCAGCATCCTTAGGAATCATGGTGCTATGGTGCCTGCTAACCTCAAAGTCAATAGTTGAAACCACCAGCCACTCTGCAGGGGAAAGAAAAGGCTTTCTGTTTCCTTAAAGAATAGCAAGCGAGGAAACCACAGGGGGTGTTCTATACTGAGTCAAAATTGACTCCATGGCAGTGAGTTTATGTTGTTATCGAAAAAAGAACACATTTTAATGGGGGCTCTGACAGATAATATAACAATCCATAAATCAATTAGATCAAGCGAGTTTGTACATATGCTGCCACCATCATTTTCTAAACACTATCATTCTACTTGACCCCTTTGATATCAGCTCCTGTTTTTCCCTCTTTCCTCAACCCTCACACCCTTACTAAATTATATATAAATTAATATCTTTATACACGCCGTCTTCTGTGTCCCTCTACTCATATTTCTGTTATTAGGCCCCTAGGCTGTGTGTGTGTGTGTTCCATTGTTATCAGTTCCCTTTTCCTCCCCTTCCCTACACAGCCACCCTGTGCCCTCATGGTATCTGAGTCAGTTCGAGTTGACTAGAGAAGCACATTCATAAACACTCATGTGTCTTAAAAAAGCTTTATATAGAAGAATAATTGTATATTAAGAAAACATCCCAGCCCAGTCCAGACCATGTCCATAAGTACGAAATTAACCCATATATCCAATAACAGTGTGTAAATTTTTTTCAGACTTATGCAACACATGCAATGACACCAAGTGCTGGAAGATCACAGGGCAGTCGGTAGAATGTCTTATGGACCCAGTGGAGGTGGAAAGTGGCATGGCTCTCCACATGACTCCTCCCCGTTCAAGGCTCTGGCTGCCGTCAATGTAGATCCATGTATCTTGTCAGCAGGAATATCAAGTCATGGGTGTCTCTCACCCCCAGGAAAGAATACAGGAGTTGCCAGAATCCTCAAGAGAAGGCCATGCCCACATTGAGACCTCACTGGCTATGGCCTGAGTGACAGCCTGGACTCCACCCCTATGCAAGATGATGGGAGATTAAAAAGGTACCACAGTATCGCTACTCCCATTACTGTTCCTGCGGATTTTATCTGTCCTGGATTCCGTGCGTGGTTGCTGTTTTTTGTGATTTTACTTTCAGCATCTATCTGTGGTGTCCCTGATCTGAATGCCCTGATGCAGTATCTGTGAGTCTCCTGTGAGCAGGGACTGTGTTCTCTACATCTGGGTCTTCTTAAAGCTTTGCAAAATGTTGTCATTTGAATAACACTCAATAAATATTTGTTGAAGGAATGGCATTGCAGGTGACAGTCAGTACCTATTCTCCCATCAGTTATATGGTTGGCGGTCTTTTTACCTCTCAGACATATAGCTGAATCATTACAATGTGAGGGTCTGAGCCTGGTTATATTATTGGGACATGTAGTCAAAAGACAAACTATGTTTGCCTAAAGCACCTTTTGAGTATGATGTTTCAATAAAATAAATTGGACAGATCCTGGCAGCAGACATGTTTCAGCCGCTCACAAGGTATGTGGCTTTGGGTAGTGTACCCTAAGCTCTGAATTCAAGGTAAGTAGTTTCAATGGTCCATTGCATGTGAGAGCTGGACAGTGAGTAAGGAAAACTGAAGAAGAATCAATGCATGTGAATGATGTGCAAACAATACCGAAAGTCGTCTGGGCTGTCAGAAGAACAAGCAAATCCCTCTTGGAGAAAGCACGGCCAGAATGCCCCTTAGAAGTGAGGATGGCAAGTCTTCATCTCACATCCATTGGACATGCTATCAGGAGAGACTGGTACTTAAGAAAGGACATAATGCTTGTTAATGTACAGGGGCAGCAAGAGGGAAGAAGACCCTTGATAAGATGGATGTCCACAGTGGCTACAGCAATGGGCTCAACATGGACCAACGACTGTGGTGATGACACAAGAGCAGGCAGGGTTTCATTCCGTTGTACAGTTCCGGTCTCTGGTACAAAGGAAAATAAGTTGCCCTATCCTGTGGGGTCGAGGCTATTGGGCCTGCTGTGTATTTTGTCCTAAGGACTTGCAGTGTTGTTCTTTATACAGTGTTGCTGTTATTAGCTGCTTTTCGGTCCATTTTGACTCATAGCGACCCCCATGCATTTCAGAGTAGAACTGTTCCATAGGGTTTTTAAGGCTGTGACCTTTTGGAAGCAGATTTTCAGGCCTACCTTCCTTAGGCACCTCTTGGATTCTGGGTGGGATTTAACTGCTGACCTCCTGGGTGCTAGTCAAACACTACCCAGGGAGTCCTCCCACTGAATAGTGTGAGTGTATTCCCACCTAGGGTGCTCCTCTTCCAGTACTTGTTTGGACGGTATTCTCTTTTGATCCATAGGGTTCCATGGACTCATTTTCAGCAGTACATCATCAGGTCTTTCTTCCCAGTGTGTCCTAGCTTGGATGCTCTGGTGAAGCGTGTCCAGAGTGGCTTGTTCTGGTTATAATCGTAGCTGGTGACACCGCTTACAGCAATCAAAGCTATAGACAAATGACAACATGATGACAAACTGACAGATGGGTGGCAGCCTAGGGAAGGAATGATCAACACAACACAACCTGAGTGGAAATCGAGCTATGGCGTCTCTGAGAGTCCAGGCTCTTCGTCCTGGCACAGCCTGGGGCAGGGCCTGGAGCCAGGAACTGTGGCTGCTGGGGTGAGGACCCCCAGCTTCCCCACTTGGCATTCCCTCCCCAAACACAGCTGGCAGCCTGTGGGAATTGTCTTTCCCCTTGCACATGACGGCACTGACGAGCATAACGCAACCCTGCTGGTGGTTAATGACTGGTGACATTTTGAGGCCGCTGCCCACCTTTGGTTGAGGGAATTTGCCAATGCTCGGAAGTTGTTGGGCTCTAACGAAATGCAACCCCTGCAAGCAAGCACTGAGTCAAGTGCACGAGGTGTGGGGCACTCTGACATCCCCGCGTGACCGTGAAAAGCAGGCTGCGGAGCAGTGGTGGCTGCTGAGGCTCCTTTCTCCTGGCAATACTGGCGTGCTGAAATGGCGGGCTGATTTGCCATGGAAAGCAGGGTTTCATGGGAACTTGAGGATTAAGAATCCACATGCCTGCAATCAATATTGTATGTTCATCGTATAATTTACTTTGAAAGGGAGACGACACAGTTCTCCGAATTTTGGGGTGAAGTAAACCACTTTTCCAAAGGAGTAAGTGGATTTCTGTGTGTATAAATCATGCCCACCACTTGGGAGTGCAGAGGAGGATATGGGAGGATGGTGAAGAAGAGCAGCAGGAGAGGACCTGAAGACCTCATGTTTCCTCAGGGTCAGGGGCCAGGCAAAACCAATGTCCCTGGAACACCACTGTCTCTCTGGAATGGAATTAGCGCAGCTTGTTATTTGCTTACTGTACTGAGTTCATTCTGACTCGCAGCGCCCCTATAGGGAAGAATAAACATGCCCCAATGAGTCTCTGAGACTATAATTCTTTACTCAAATAGAAAGCCTCATCTTTTTTCCATGGAGGAACTGGTGGATTCAGAACTGCTGACCTGGTGGGTAGCAGGCCAACACCGAACCTACTATACCACCAGCACATTTCTGTTTAGCCTAGAGACTTTCAAATGGATAGAACAAGACCCATCCCAACCCTGTTCACGGCTATCAACCCCCCTTTCTGTGAAGTCCCCACTACGTTCTGTGAAGTTCACCACTTTCTCCGTGTGTGTGTGTGTGTGTGTGTGTGTCTGTGTGTCTGTGTGTGTGAGAGAGAGTTATAAAAACAGGAACTTTGACCTCTTTTTAGAACTCTTGCAATTCCAGGGCTTGCTCAACAAAGCACGAATCCCCAGTGTCTTCAACCTGACTTGTCCCATGTGGAAATACACATTGGGGTTCCAGACACACTGAGCTAATGAGTGAGTGGACACTACTGTGCTATCTAAACAAACCCTGTGTGACAGGGCTGCACCTGCCTTACTTAATTGAATAACCAGAACCGTTTCTTAAATAGGTAATATTAACTTAATCTCCCTGCCATCGAGTCACTGCTGATGCATAGCGACCTTGTAGGACAGGGGAGAATTGCCCCCATGAGTTTCTGAGCCTGTAACTCTTGACAGGAGTAGAAAGCCTCATCTTTCCCTCACTGAGTGCTGCTGTTTTCGAACTGCTGAGTTTAAGGTTAGGGACATAATGTGTAACCCACTACACCACCAGGAGATCCTTGTGTCAACTTTCTATATACGAAAATGAAATGTCGCCAGGTCCGATGCCATCTTCATGGTCACTGCTGTATGTGAGTCCAAAGTTGTGGGCCAATACATCTCAAGCAGAATCGCCTGCATATCCAATGACACATCCCCGCACAAAACCGGATTTCCTTTTCTACTAATCAGCCTTGCTTAATGACTTGGCCAAAGTGAGCAAGCATAAATCCTCCCAGCCTCCCTTGCCAGGCACAGCGTGGTTTCTGAGAGCAGTGTTTCTTCTACAATGGGAGTGCTCATGCTTTTGCCACACTCGGCAGATTCTATGAATATTTTGACTTTTTTTTAAACTTATTTGATCATAGAGCATGTTTCCCTTTTCCCTTTGTATGAGATGACAAAATTTCACTCACTTCCTAGTCATCCAAGGAAAGAGTAAACTTCCCTGCCCTGCCAGCGAAGGGCTTGGCCAATAGAATAAAAGTGGAAGGAGTTGTGTGCCACTCTCGATCAGAGGTTTTAAGAGAAATGGTCCTTTTGTTGCTTACCTATCCTTCAAGAGGAAGGAACCCTGGTAATGTAGTGGTTATGCGTTGGGCTCTTAACCTCATGAGTCACATGCAAGTCTTTCAATTTCAAAGCCTGATTGTTCCCCTGCACAAAGTTAACAGAGATAAGCAACAACTGCTTGTAGGCTGGAAAGATTGCCCGAACATAGTGTACTTTGGGGATTTCTTACTGCCAGGAGAAATACAGGCGATGTGGCAGGTGACGGTCCTAGTATCTCTCAGCTGCCAATCAGAGGCAGGTTCTGAGCCTTCAGTCAGGGCCACTGGAGGAAGTGGCTCATGGTGCTGCTGCCATAGTCCATCCCAGGTCAAGCCCTCTGAGGTGCTGGGTTACAGAGTTTTGGATTGGCACTCAGTGAGGGCTGCTTCAAAGCTCCTTCCTTTCTTAAACTTGCTCCTGCAACCACATTCTTTCTGAAGGTCCTTGTCAGTAAGCCAAAATCCCAACCAATTTGCTAAGTCAGGACAAAATGCAAAATTGATGGTACCGAGAGACATTAAACCACCTACAACCTTTTAGACCATGTCAACAGATCATCTGTAGCCTCAACTGCAGAAACAATTCACTAAATCCTCTCTGTTTCTCCACAAAGATTAGGAATGCCCTTCTATCTTTTAAAAACAGATATTGGTCTGGCACCACTTCGGTTCCAGCTGAGGTAGTGGATTCACCTGAGCTAAGCTCTAGAGAGGATCACTTAATCTTCATTCAAGATATATGTCATGAGGACTGTAGATCAAGCAGGGACTGCACAATCCCTCTGTGTCGGCAGCGGCTGCATCACGGCCTGGCCCATTGGGAAGAGAGACGGACCCATGGCAATTATAAGGCAAGATGCTGAGGGTGCTGGGGTGGTCTAGGGATACAGGAAAGGAACTATTGGGCATGGAGGCAATTATGAAGGGTTCTTTTTTCCCATGGACCAAACCCATGCCAGTTGCCATGAAGTTAACTCTGATTCATAGGGACTCCTTTGGGCCAGAGTAGAACGACATTCTGTTGTTGTTTTCTATAACTGATTTTGTTGTTGTTGTTTGAAATGCAGTACCAGGCCTTTCTTCAGAGACACTTCTGGCTGGGCTTGAAGCTCCAACCTATGAGTTAGTAGCCCAGTATGTTAGCCAACTGCACCACCCAGGGACTCCTCCATGTGACTAAAGAATGACTTAAGGACTTCCCCCACAGACCCAAACCAAAACCAAATCCACTGCCATGGGGTTGACCTCATATATGGCACAATAGACTGGCTCTGCTGATTTTCAGAACTGCACATCTTTACTGGAGCAGAAAACCCTCATCTTTCTCCCAAGGAGTAGCTGGTGGGTTTGAACCATTAACTTTGCCATTAGCAGCAGCCCAACTCTTAACCCATTATACCACCAAGAGTGGTTCAATTTGGAAAAATAGTATGTGATCACCTATCTATGAAGGGAAACCCCTCTCATAGAGTGCACTTACACAAATGAGAAAGAAATGAGTCCCCAAATGCCCGTCTTAATCAACAATCTGGGGAAGGGTGTTCTGGGAAGCAGCTTTCAAATGTGGCTGGAGATTATAAAATTAGTCAACCTAATCCCTGTTTTAAAGAGCCCTGGTGGTACAATGGCTAAGGACTGGGTGGCTAAACAAAAGGCTGGTAGTTTGAACCTACCCATGGGCTCTAAAGGGGAAAAGACCTGACGAGCTGGTCCCATAACGATCTCAGCCTAGGACACCTTTGGGGGCAGTTCTACTCTGTCCTGTAGGGTCACTATGAGCTGACATCAACTTAAAGACACACAGCACATTTGACTCTGCGTTATTTGTTGATAGAGTTTGTGCAGAGCATTCTGAGTAGAAAACAGACTCGGGCATCTGACATCAACCAGCAACAGTCTCTTTCCTTGAGAAAGACTGTGGAAAGGGATGAGGAGGGAGCTTCCTAAAGCATGTGGAAAAATGATATGAAAAAATAATGGAATTTTGCCATGAGCTTTTTGAAGCTCTCTTCATGAGAGCTAGTCCTCCATGGAGGTTTCTAGAAAAGTGAAACACGAAGGAATAGGCTGGTAAGTCCCACTGAACAATTCCGGGGGAGATTGGGTCTTGACTCAGAGTACTTTAGCATTCTGGCTTATTCCTCCAAATAGCAAATCAGACTAGACCAGGTTCTGAGACTCAGGGAAGGCAAATAAGACACACCAGGCCCATGATTCAGACTTATGGGGAAAGTCACACTGGAGAGGGAAGGCCTCTTTACCTTGTGTGCCTGACAAGTGTCTCATTTGCCTCATCTAAAACCCAGCCCTGGAAAAAGGCTAACAGTACCAGCTTCAAACTTGTATTTGAATCTTGTCTCTGTCCCTTATTAACTTAGCCACCTTAAATCCCTTCCTCTAGTTTTCCATCTGTAAATGAGGCACAGTTCCAATCATAGGGCCTTCAGTAAATGGCTATTATTAGCTAGGCATGCACTCCTGTGTTCTAGGCGAGAGTTCTCAGCCAGGTTTTTGTGGGAGCTTGTTCTTCAGGGTATTGTCATAGATGAGTGTGTCACCCAGATTCCTCTCAGGGCCAAAAGACTGATTTCCCCAGCTGCTGAGAGAGCCACCGATAGAAAAGGTCCCAGCTGTCTGGCCCCTATCGGGATTGCCTCAGCTGATGAGAGCTCATCCATGGTCTGCTCCTTCCCCAAACTAACCTTCATCCAACGACTTGTCAATGTAGGGGTATGAATGGCATAGTGGAGGCATTTGACCCCCCTGTAACTTCACAAAAGGCAATGGAGGAAAATCAAGATAAACAGCCCAAGGCTGATTCCTATGAGACAGAGATCAAAATGCCTCCACCCTCGTTTCTTTTCACAGTTTCTGACACCAACCATCCCTACCATGACACTCTCTTCTTCTCTGCTGGGTTTGATAATCCTTAAGTGGCAATGGCCACACAGAACTCGCAAACAATACTTATGTTTCTGGGGTTAATTGGGGACCTAGCAGATGACAATTCAGAATCAGAAATGACTGGGGATATAGTTCTTCAGTCAGGACAGTCTCTTCCCAGTGGTGCCCAGAGGCAGAACTTTTTCTGGTCCTTGGCCTCTGCCCTGCTTGGGACCGTGTGCAAAGTTCTTTCAGCTCTGCTGATAAGTGCGTTGAGGCAGCCCGCTTTGTCTGGAAGCCTTGGCCCAAAGACACTCAGCTTTCTCATTCTGTGTGCTGGCGAGCTCCCTGTTCTGGGGTCTTGGTGCTGCTGCCTCTGCTTCCATGAGCTATTTATCTGCCACTGTTTTTCATTGTCTCCGGATGCATCCAGTGTCCGGGATCTCTGTCTCCTGGACAGAGGTGGTGCTCAGAGTAATAATCCTGGGTCCAAAGAGCACACTCCACTGCTGGCTCGTCTTTCTCGGTGCTCTTGAAACTCCACTTTCTGTTTCTGAGTTAACTCACCCAGGATGACCATACCGACCAATCCCCACATTAGGGGTCTACAGGTCTTATTTGAATGGTCTCACCTCTTCGAGGATGCCATGCACTTTACTGATATTATTAGCATGCTATCTACTTCCCTCGGTGGCATAGTTCCACCCTGTCATTGGTAGGCGTTACAAAGACTATAGCTAGAGGAGAACTAGTAAGCAATTCGCTGCAACGCATTAGGCTACAAAGTCCCAGGCTACTGGTCAACACTTGGCCAGGTCCCAGTTACAGAGCTCCCTGTGATGGCTCCTTTTGCATATCAATGTGGCAAGGCTATGGTGCCCAGTTTTTTGGTCAAACAAGCATTCATCTATTTGCTCTTGTTTTTTAAACATTTTATTAGGGGCTCATACAACTCTTATCACAATCCATACATATACATACATCAATTTTATAAAGCACATCTGTACATTCTTTGCCCTAGTCACTCTCAAAGCATTTGCTCTCCACTTAAGCCCTCCGCATCAGGTCCTCTTTTTTTGTCCCCGCTCCCCCTCCCTCATGAGCTCTTGATAATCCACAGATTGTTATTTTGTCATCTCTTGCCCTTTCCGGAGTCTCCCTTCCCCCCTTCTCTGCCGTCCATCTCCCAGGGAGGAGGTCACATGTGGATCCTTGTAATCAGTTCCCCCTTTCCTACCCACTCACCCTCCACTCTCCCAGTATCACCCCTCACACCCCTGGTCCTGAAGATATCATCCACCCTGGATTCCCTGTGCCTCCAGCTTCCATATGCACCAGTGTACAGCCTCTGCCCCATCCAGTCCTGCAAGGTAGAATTTGGATCCTAGTAGTTGGGGAGAGGAAGCATCCAGGATCTGGGGGAAAGCTGTGTTCTTCATCGGTACTACATCGCACCCTGACTGACCCATCTCCTCTCCTAAAGCCCTCTATGAGGGGATCTCCAGTGGTCGACATTTGGGCCTCTGGTCTCCACTCTGCACTTCCCCCTTCATTCTCTATGGTATATATATATATATATATATATATATATATATATATATATATATATATATATATATATATACCCATATACACACAGAGATATATATACATATATATATTCTTTTTTTTTTTTTTGCATGATGCCTTATACCTGGTCCCTTTGGCACCTCATGATCGCACTGGCTGGTGTGCTTCTTCCAGGTGGGCTTTATTGCTTCTGAGCTAGATGGCCGCTTGTTCACCTCATCTATTTGCTCTTATGAAGGAGTTTGTCTCAAGCAAAATAGAATACCTTCCATAATGTGGGAAGGGGTAAACCTATCAGCCAAAGGCCTTCAGCGCAGAAAGGGAGTTTCCCTAGGGTGTGTTCTGACCATTCTTATTCTTGTCATTTCCCATCACCTAACCTATGGATTTTAGGATGAACATCTACAGAGCTCTTTAGGCTGTTGCCTGACCTATGAATTTGGAACTTGCCATTTCCCTATGTGAGCCAATTCCTAGAAATAAGCCTCACTCTCTGTGGCTCTGGTGTCGTAGTGGGTGGCCCTTTGGGCATCCAACAGCAAGGACATCAGTTTGAAAACACCAAGGGCTCCTTGAGGGAAAGATGAAGCTTCGTAATCTCCTGAAGAGTTATAGTCTCCAACGCCCAAAAGGTCAGTTCTCTACTGTTTTACACAGTCACTTTGAGTCCACCTTGATGGCAATGAGTGGCCGGTGCAGTGGTTAACCATAGGAGCCCTGGTGGATATATCGATATCTCCAGTTACAGCTATATAACTGGTTTGGTTTCTCTAGGGAACACTGACTATGACACTCTCCATAGGCAGGGCTGAGACCTCTGTTGAGATTTCCCTCCTGTGCCCTTCCTTGATTTCCCCCACAGGTGCTTATTCCCTGAGTATTCCTCAATAAATGTCAGGAATCCAGAGCTAATTCCATCACAGTGTCTACTTCTTCCAGGGAGTCTGAATGGCTTCCGGGGAGTATGAACTGCAGTCTCCATCCAACTTCCTCCTTCTATTTCTATGATCTGGATCTTATTTGGGGCTCATTTGGTTGTAAACAGGCAAAGAGACCAATACTTGGAAGAGAGAATCCTAGGAAAATGGAAAGGTGGGGAGAACAAGAGGACAGCTGGCTCTGTCGACGGTTCCTGACCACCACTGGCATGTTCCTGTGTTCTTTGTGTCTGTCTTTCAGGGCACAAGCTGTAATCTCGCAACATAGACCGCCTCCTCCACGTGGCGGGACATGTGCTTCTGAATTATGCTTCTTAGATGCCAGGCCACTTGCAAAAGCGGGACTTTCTTTTTCGTGTTTTGGTTGGAAATGCTCCAGAAAAAGCGTCTAGTTGACCCATCTTATGTGTCTCCACTGGGCCAATGAAAACAGCCTTGTGACCGTATTGAAATGTGGTGTCTTCCCCAGGGAAATGATGTTTCAGCCAGTGAGGTAGTTCACAGGGACAGATAAGAAAGGGGGTTGGGACAGATTAAAATAATAATAATGTCTATTTTCAAAGAATAGGGCCTTATTATTTTTCGGATGCCCCCATCTGAACACCCTACTACTGAATATAGGCAGGAGGTAGGGCCCACCTGTCACTCAAGCAGCTAAAAATGTACAGCACTTGCTGTAGCAGCTGCTAATGTGCCCATGTATTAGCACTTGGCACCCACCACTCCCATAAATGCCAATGGTCTCACAGGAAGCACATGTAACTCCCCACACAGGGAACAGTCATTGAGCAGACAGGGGAGTTGACATCCTCCAGGACCTAATGCCACTTTAACCAATGACACATGAGGATAGGTGGAGCCACACTCCAGTTCCCTCAGCCTTTGGGTGGGACAACTACAAGAGGATTTATACTGTCTCTGGGAACCTACTCAATGACATTTCTTTATCGGCCTCTTCCCTTTGCTCTATCAGTATTACCCTTCTCTACTGGTCCTTCCTGGAGGCACCTCCCAAGGAAACAGTAGTCTAGCTGCTATTCCAATTCTAGTGGATTCCAATTCTTGGTGACCTCATTCATGTGAGTCAATCAGAACTGTGCTTTCTGCAGATTCTTTCTCTCCCCTTTTTAAGAGTAGTTTTAAGGACGCTGTGAAAGCTTTCCACCATCCAGTTCCAGAACATTTTCATCGACCCTGCAGCCATTAAGCAGTCATTCCCCATTGCCCCTCCCACCCCACCCTGGGAAACCACCAATCTACTCTATGGCTCTACAGGATTTACCTGTCCAGCATTTTTGCTCTAAATGGACTCACAATACATGGCATTTGGTGTTTGGCGTCTTTCACTTCATGTCTTGAGTTCACCTGTGTTACAGAGTCTGTCTGAATCAAAGGCCTTAGTTTTCTTGTGGCAGACTATATGTATATCCCACTCTGTGTAGATCATATTTTCTCTATTCTTCTACTGATGGGTATTGTTGGCTTATTGTTTACCTTTTGCCCATAGTGATTAGTGCAGCATCCATCTGGGTACTCGTCTTTCATTCTTTTAGATATGCACTTGGGAATGGACTCCCTGGATCAGCTGGCAAGGGTTCATGACCAAGTGGGTTATGTTGGGCTGCTAACCGTAAGGCCAGCATTTTGGACCCTTTAGCTACTGCGAGATAGAAATGCTTTCATAATGATCCACAGCCCCCCAGACCCACCAGCCGCAGTTCTACTCTGTCCTTTCGGGTTGCTGTGAGTCAGAATCAACTCGATGGCAGTGGTAGTGATGAAGCCAGCGACTTGAGAGTGGAACCAGGGACCGTGGAGAATTCTGGCAGTAGCCATGGTGTCCTCACTACCCAGATGCCAGCAGCCACCAGTGAACAAAGGAGGCACAAGCAACATTCTCGCTGACTTCATGCTGGCGACCCGGCTGCCCCTGCTTCCTCAAATGCCATTTCCTCAGCTTTACTGGCAAGGGGGTGTACTCCCTATTATCATGTCACCAACTCTTTCAATGGTTCACCTAGCCAGGTGTGATTCCAGACACTGTGCAGCCACCATCAGCGAAGGTGGCTGCCCACCTCATTTGTACACATGCAAAGAATGTGATCATTCTTGGCACTGGTGTCCTTAGTCATCCTGGTTGGTATATTTACATCCTTGGGGAGCTGGGTCAGTGAGCAAGCGCTTCTCAACGTGCCCATATGATCTGTTTACTGAGAGTGCCAGCCCAAGGATCTGACTTGCCACCCACAGTGAACGCACCTCTGAGGCAAAGGGGAAGGCTTCTTTCTAACTGGGAGACCAGCAGGTCTTCTGCAGACATCACTCCCCTGCAGCACTCTGATCCGAGGCCTTTCATATTCCAAAGAGCAGCATTAAGATTCCCATCTGTTACCCAGTCAGACTCACATGTGCGAATTCTCTTTTCAGAGCAAGACAGCCAATGCAGTGAGCTGGGTAAAGGGGCAGTCTCACTCTGAGGAGACTCAGCCAAGAGTGTAGGGACAGGGAGTGAAATGTGCAGCTTCCAGCTGCCACCCAAGCCTCCTTAGTGCAGTGGCATGAGAGCAAAGAGATAGTCCTTTGTGACTCTTTGATCTCCTTCCTGGCCTTGGTGGAATTAACACTGCTCAGTGCCAGTCTCTTCTGAATATATGGAAAAGATAGCTCAGAAAAGAATAGAGTTAAATAAGAGCAGGACAGAGTAAGGTGGCTTCATGGTGTTGCATTTGTGTGTCTCAGAGCCCATCCTGGCTCACAGTGACCCTCTGTGACAGAGAAGAACTGTTCCACAGATTTTTCTAGGCAGAATTTTAGGGAAATGTACCTAGCAGCACAGTGGTTGCATGTGAGGCTGTAACAGAGAGACTGGCAGTTTGAGAGAGTGAAGACGTGACTGCCTGCTCCCATGAAGACTCCTATCCTGTTGTTGTCTGTCCATTTGTGGTGCTGTGGTGAGTTGTGTGTTACTGTGATGCTGGAAGCCACGTGACTGGTATTTCAAATGCCAGCAGGGTTACCTCAAGTGAAGAGGTGTCAGGGAAACTTCCAGGCTATGAACAGAATACAAAGAAGGGTTCCACTGCCCACGTCAGAGGAAGTAGCCGCTGAAAACCCTTACACTATAGCACAGTGTGCCTTTCCTTCCTGTCACAGGGAGTCAGAATCACCTCAATGGCACATAACAACCAACAACACCTTTGAGGAGGGAAATCTCCTTCAGTAGGGCTGGGTGAGTTTAAACTGGGTGGCTTCTTGGTTAGCACTTGAGCTCTGAATCATCTCACCACCAGGGCTACCATCTTCATGATGCAGGCAAATAAAACCATCTTGGTCCTGCTCGGTATTGCCAGCGTCAGCATGCTCTTTCTCCCATAAGCACATGTCTAGTGGTTGGACCACAGCAAACCCGGTTGACACTATTTCCTCATCACCCCGTGTGTGTCAGAGTAGAAGTGAACCATGAAGTTTTCTTTGATTAAAAACATTTTTATTGTGATTTGGGTGAAGGTTAAAGAGCAGCTCAGCTGTCCATTGAGCAACGCATACACATTTTGTTTCATGTCATTGATAGCAATTCCCACAATGTACCATCACTTCCCCCACATCTTCTTGTTTCTTGTCTCCAAGTTTCCTTCATTCTCAACTTTTTTGAACTTCGTTCTTGGGGGAATGCTGTCTTTTGATCTCATGTGATCTATTATTCTACGGTATTTGTATGTCTCTAATGTCATTGTTCCCATTATAGACCTGTCTATTGTTTGGTTGAACATCGAGCCATGATGAGTTCAGTTCCAGACCTGCAGGGTAACTAAGCACCATAGTCTTGCAATTTCACCAGCCTTTATCCAAACAGTAAGCTTGGTGTTTTATCATGATTTTGAGTTTTGCCCCACATTTCCCTTCTACTCTAATCAAGCCCTTCTAATGTGATCTTTTTCATAGCAGTCGATAGTGAGAGCTAGGCACCATCTAGTTCTTCTGGTCTCCAGTGGTGGAGGGGGATCGTTGCTTGAGTCACTAGTCATTGATTCATTGTGCCCAATCAGTTCTCCTCTTCTGCTGTCCTCTGGATGGGGAGAGACCAACTGTTGCCCCTTTCCTGATTGCTCAGGAACTTTGAAAATTCCAGAGATGATGGTCCTGATCCCCCAGGCTCAACAACTCATTCCCTCACAGTTTTTGCATCTGTCTCAGAGATTTTTGACATTGGTCCCTGTATGCTCCACCATATACCTGGATCTATTTAACAACCAAGGTCAATACATTCTATAAACTTTTCAATGGCCGAGGATTCTGAAGAAGATTGCCAGGCTTCTCTTTCACAGCTCCTCTAAGTGGGTTGGGAATGACAACTTTTCCCTTAATAGCAGAGCTCATTAACTGTTTACACCCCTAGATACTTCTTACTCTTAGAAAACTCACTGCCATCGAATCCATGCTGACTCACAGCCAACTTATAGGGCGGCGTAGAACTGCCCCTGTGAGTGTCTGAGACTCGAACTCTTTATGGGAGCAGAATGCCTTATCTTTCTCCCACAAAGCAGCTGGTAGTTTCAAACTGCTGATATAGCAATTAGCAGCCCAACTTGTAGCCACTAGGCCCCAAAGGCTCTTTTTCTTCTTAGCAAAGAGAGGGAAAATAAGCAAACGGAACATTTCCCTGGTGCTTCCCGTGGATGCTGCTATGGGAGCTGGATCCTGAAGGCCCGGATTGGCTAAAGCTCCATTTACACAGGAACACATGCCTCCCTTGTTAGTATTTGCATTGGGCAAGCCATTTCCTGCGCTGACATTTTGCATCTAGGTAAATGCTAGCAACTCCAGAGAGATGTAGCTTTTACCTGTGGCTCTGCCCTTCAGGACAAGCCTTTGGTGCTCGATGGGGCTACTTTCAGTCTATGATCTTACATGTCCTTTTGGATCCCTTCGTCTCTTGTTTTTGTTTTGATTAACACAAACTGGATGAACAGCTTCAGGCTTAATATAATCGCTGCTGAATATTTCATTGGGAAATGTTGTTAAGAAGGCAGTTGGCATCCATGATCTATGTGTATGCATAGAGATTTCTTTTCAGATGGTAAAGTGGCTTTGAATAATTATTGTTATTATTAGTGAATTAAAGACAAATGTGCCTCAAAATGTGAACATTAGGTGTGTGTGTGTGTGTGTGTGTGTGTGTGTGCATGTTTTAAAGAGCACATGGCTTGGTGATAGAGGGGGTGAAACACTGGGGAGGAGCACATGACAGTGTTCAGAGAGATGACAAAGGGTAGTGATGAAACAAAACAGATTCCAACCTCACATCCTCTGCTCCCTGCCTAAGAGGGAGGTCGCAACAAGGAGCAGAAAAGCCAAGGGCATTTCCTGCCCTCTCACAGCTGGCAAGCGCCACAGAAGGCACGGGGTTTTAATGCCGAGGCTTTGCTGCTGTGAGGCAGGGAGGGGGGCTTGCCATAGTTTCCACACGCTGACATCACAAACATACCGCAAGTGGGTGCCTTTAACACACCAAAGTCAATGTTCTCACAGCACCGGAGGCTGACAGCATCATGCCAGTGCACCAGCTTGATGGGCAGGCTCTCTTTGTCCATCCCTGGGGGCTGAGGGCTGGTGGGCGGTGTTCTTGTTTTGGCTTCAATAACCTCCATGGTTGGTGGTCCTTGGAGCTCTCTGCATGGCAGCTGCCTTCTTCCCTTGGAGTTGGTTTGCTTCAGTGTTGAATTGAATCCTTTTGTATCAGCCAAGTGATTGGTGTAAGGTACAGCCTCTTTAATGTCACAAAGAAAATCTCTGCCCAGGTGGGATTACATCCACAGTAAAAAATCCCACTCCTGTAGAGCTCACTCCAGCTCATCATGGTCCTCTCCAGGGGGGTTCCATGGCTGGGCATCTTTATGGAAGCACACAGCCACAGTTTTTCTCCAGAGAAACAGCTAGTGGGTTCTGAACTACTGACCTTGTTGTGAATAGCCCCCTTCTTAACGTGTGCGCCAGAAGCCCTGCTCTGCGGTTTGATGAGAAGCCCTTCTGGCCATTGCTAAGGGCTACATGGCAAAGCCATTTGGTACAAGCAACGTTGTCATCAGCAAAGAATGAGTTTAGCAGGCCTCAGTAGGATACTCAGCAGGGAAGTGATAAACTGCTTGGCTTGGGTTTTATGCAGGAGAATCATGGGAGTTGATATGTGCAGTCTCTTGATTTGAACCCAGACACTCTATCTCCCAGCCTGAACTCTCACCATCATACTCAACTTTTGGGGGTCAAATGTTTGACTCACCTGAGAGATGTGCAGGTGAAAGCGTGCCCCAGAAACATCTCCCTCCCATCCCTGTCATCTCGGAGAGTTCTCCAGATAAGGATTGGTGGTTCATGTGAAGGGACATATTGTAGCATTTCCCTTGCACTCCTCAAAGGCAAGAAAATGACCCACAGCACCTCGAGTTGCCAGCAGTGTCAAAGGGGATGTGCTCCTTGAGACTCAAGCTGCGTCCCCAGGAGACGAGCTCTCAACTGTGGAATTAGTGCTTTTGAAAAGGGGCAAATCTTCCAGCAGTTCTCTCTTCAGAGGCCTGGCCGTACGCTCTGCAGACTTGTGGGCACGCTCACTCTGGTGAACCCAAATTCTTGGGAGAGGCTGATCTGTCCCTAGAAAACTGGCCACATGCAAAAGCATAGAGACCAATATCTGCCTCCTGCTGGAAGGATCTGGAAGGAGAAGGGTGGCTGGAGTCCTCTAGGAGGGAAGTTGAGAGCCAGGAGAGGCAGCAAAGCCACAGTTCCAGCAGGTGGTGTCCTAAGGCTAAGGGAGCTTGCCAAGGATCAAGTGAGTCCTGGAGGTGTCTGCAGCCCATCTTGCTGAGGGCCTCCATTTATTTCATATATCTATGGATAATGGGAAGGGCCCCCAAGGCCCGCTGGCTGACCTCATATGATACGCCGTGAACTATCCACCTTGGCATCCTCCAAAGTCTCTGAAAGCTGCAGCCCCTCCCACCCACTGGCAGCCTTCTTGGACAGGATCTCCTCCACACTGCTGCAACCATGGGCTCACACACAAGGACCATTGTGAGGATGGTGCAGGACCAGGTGGTGCTTCAATCTCTTGTGTGTGCTTTTGCTATGAGTCAGGAGCTCACTCAATGGTATCTAACAAGTTATTGTGAGATGACATAAGAGGACTTCGTGGAGGCCCTTCCAAGAGAGGGTTGGAACATAGCATGGTAAGAGGCCTGGTCAGGAATGTGCTCATTGTGCTCATTGTTTCCATCCCCTTCTCCCGGAAGCCAATGCTCTAGGGAGGAAAGGCAGGCCCAGAGACAGGGAAGGGCTAGGGAAGAGGGAGCGATAGGAGAGCAATAGAAAAGACAGGTTACTCTCCCTCATTCCCAGTATAGCTCCTCAAACCTCAGGTAAAGCCTCTGATTCTGAGGCTGAGACTTATAATAGGATCAGACTGAACATTTAATCCCTCAAGCTGCCTGGAAAGTGTGGGAGCTGATTAAGATGGCAAGAGATGAAGAAGGAAGGAATCTACTGGGTACAGATGTGAAAGCACCTGTTAGTGAAGCCTTCTCAGTTTCTTATTGCCTTATCAATGTCATCAGTCCACTTAATGTACTCACTTTCCAAATGCCTATTAACCAATTGTACATACCTTGAGTTCTCTCTAGGAGGCAATATTAATATTCTCATTTCCGAGTTGAGGCCACAGAAGTTTGGACAACTTCTGGTTGTTGTTGTTGCTGGCAGGTGCTCATCAAGTTGGTTCCAACTCATAGCAACCCCTGTGCATACCGGAAGGGAGCATGGCCCCGTCCTGTGTCCCCCTCTCTGAAGGGCACTTGCCTCAAATCTTTAAATTCAAAGCTTCTTGTTTTGTCAAATGAAATCATTTCTTCAGTCAATCTCAGAAATCTTTATGTAAAAACGTTGGAAACGCCTTTCACTCAAGGTCTAGGGAGGCTGAGTAAGGTGGGAGGTGCTCCAGGACAGATGGTGGGAATCACTCCTGCAGGTGGGTGGTAGGTTGGCGAGGCCAGTCTGACTTGCCTCCCTGGTGACTGACCTCAACCAGCAATGGGCAGCTGGACACATGGCATGAAGTGACCTCTGGTCTCCGTGGGGGTGGATGCCAGTAGACCGTCAGGTATTGGAGACCCATGAGAAAATAGGTTACTTTTCTCTTTCTCTCCAAGTTTCTCTGTGATGTCTTTATGCTGCCTGAGCCCACATGCATACTGACAAAGACAGACATGTGCACACACATGGCAAAGTAAATAGAGACGCCCACATTCACAGACGTATTCATCCACGTGCAAATAGGCACATATGTGCACATGCATGCCAAAGCAGACACAGACATCCATGAATGCACATGTATTCGTGAAAGCTGATTTTCATGGGGAAAAAGATCCGATCTATCACTGTCAAGTCCACTCCAACTCAAAGCAACTGTAGAACACAGAGGAGAACTGCCCCATTGGGTTTCCAAAGCTGTCATCTTGTCAGACACAGTCAGCCACCACTTTCTCCTGCAGAGCAGCTGGGGTTTTCCAACTGCCGACCTTTCACTTAGCAGCCGAGCACTTGCTGATTTTCATAGGAGTCTGGAAATCAGTTTCATTGCCTGCTAGTCATACCTCCTCTGTGAGTTAGCACAGCCTGGTAAGCTTGGAAGGAGAAAAATCTTCCTTCCCGAGGTAGTTGAGTGGTTTTCCCCTGAGGAAATGGTTCAGAAAAAGATTTCCTTCAAGAAATCAGAACACTCTTGAAGAGAAATTTCCTGCCAAAACATTTGTTTGCTTGACACTGAAACAAGTGAAGCAGCCCCCTTACTTCCCCCTTGGGTCCTCTTTCTCATCATGACTGCTCTGCTCAGCTACAAGGCTCCAGGTCCTGGGAGCAAGGGTGCCCTTCTATGTGGAACCTCACAGGGCTCCACTGTGAGTTAGGGAAAGACCTGGAAACTTGAGCATCCTGAAACGAGGCCTGCATAGAAATATCATCTGTCATCAGGATCATAATTTCTCTCATTTTTTGTAAGATCATTGAGCCCTTGGAGCCCTGAGAAGTTCTCTCAGAGGAAGCCATCCTCCTCCCATGAATCCAAGAGGGACTGCTTAAAGATTGTTGTCTTCTACTTACAGGAATACCAGCAACCAATTGCCATTGAGTCAACTCGGACTCATGGAGAGCCCAAGTGTGTTAGAGAAGTCCGAATTTTCCATGGCTGGGGTGGGTTTTTTTCCAGAGGCATATCACCAGGCCCTTCTTGGAAGGCACCTCTGGGTGAACTCAAACCTTTAACCCGTAGTTCGCAGCCTAGCTCATGAACAATACCATCCAAGGACGGTACAGTTACTTGCTAATGGTCACCTGCAGTAGATGAACCGAGGTCAAGTAACTGCCTGAGAAACACCAACCAGAGGAAAGCAGAGTGAACCCCAGGGTTCTTGGGAAGAGGGCCAGAGAGAGAAAAAGGAGAAAACAGCTTTCTCGGGACATCAGAAAGGAAAGGACTCCACTTTGTGGATGCCATAGGACAATCCCAAGCCAAGCATGGGTGAGAAACAGACCCCACCCAAACCCAGCGGGCTGGATTCTGTCGCCAAGTGTTGAACACCAGACATGGATATGACAGAGCCGCTAGTCGTCCGTGGAAAGAAACTGTTTGCCCATTGTCTGGTAGTTTTGTAGCATTTGAACAACCAGGCCTCTGCTGCCTCTTCTGGCCTGAAATATAATTGCAGCCATAACCGCCCAGCGTTTCAATGGGTAGAACTCCCTGGGGAGGGCTAACTACCCAAATCATTTGGGAGATCATTTTAGGATTGTCCAGGAGATCTTTGGCTGTGTCTATAATATGAACGACGGTGTCTTTGTTTTAAAAAAAGAAACTTTTTATTGTAAGGTGGGTTAAGATTTACAGAGAAAATCAGCTTTGCACGTAACAATTTATACATGTTTTGTAATGTGACATTGATGACAATCTCCTGCAATGTAATATCACTCATGCCATTGAAACTCTGCTTCCTGTTTTCATTCACCCTTCTCCCCTAACCTTGCCTGCCTTTTGAATTTGGCCTTGGGCAAATACTGCCTATTTGCTTTTGAATGGTTGATGGTTCTGAGGAATGTGTGCTCCTCAGTGCTATGATTAATTTTGGTGTAGTTGTTCTTATCAGGTGCCATTGAGCCAGTTGCAACTCACATTGACCCTATGCCAAACATTCAGAAACACTACCTAGCCCTGAATAATTCTCCTAATTGTTCCCAAGCTTGAGCCCCTTGTTTCAGTCACTGTCAATCCATCTCCTTAAGGGGCTTCCTCTCTTTCACTGTCCCTCTACTTCACCTGGCATGATGTCCTTCTCCAGGGACTAGTCTCTCTTAATAACATGACCAAAGTATGTGAGAGGAAGTCTCACCATCCTTGCCTTTAAGGAGCCCTCTGACCATACTTCTTCTAAGACAGATCTGTTTGTTCCCTTGGCAGTCCATGTTACTTTGAATATTCTTCACCAGCACCACAATTCAGACATATCAATTCTTCTTCAGCCTTCCTTATTCAATGTCTGACTTTCACATACTTATGAGGCAATTTAAATTACTATGGCTTGGGTAAGGTGCACCTTAGTCCTCAAAGTAACATCCTTGCTTTTTAGCACTCTACAGACGTATTGTGCACCAAATGTATCCATATGGAATGCGTCATTTGATCTCATGATTGCAGCTTCTAAGAGTATTGATTATAGACTTCATCAAGACAAAAATCCGTGACATCTTCAACAAATAACAACAAGTAAAAACAACAACAAACTTCTCCATTTATCATGGTACCTATTGATCAAGTTGTGAGGATGTGTGTCTTCTTGACATTGAGTTGTAATCCATACTGAGGTCTGCAATCTTTTCTCATAAGGTTCACTTTATAAACCTGTCTATTTTTCAGAGGGTTGAATTCAGTTCCAGACCTGAGGGGTGATGAAGGACCATAGTAGTGGGGATCTCACTAGTCTATCTAACCAATAAACCTCATCTTTTATCATTATTATTATTACTATTGGTAGTAGTAGTATGACTTTCAGTTTTCTTACACGTTACTCCACACTCTATCTAGGACCATGTACCATGATCCCTTTCAGAGCAGCTGTTTGTGATAGGCAGGCACCATTTAGTTCTTCTGACCTTAGCATCATAGAGGCTGAGGTATACGCATAGTCCATTACTGATTTGGACTAATTGTTGCCAGGCATCTTGAGCTTCTTCAATGTTATTTGCTCCAGACAGGGTGCAATAGGTTATTGTGCCAGCCTGGCCGATAAACACAAGTAGGATTAATCGAAGGGCAGAGGGATAAATGGCTTCGTGAGCCTCGCCTTGCTTGTTCTGTGCCTCAATTTAAAGGGGTACACTACCTGTGGGATGCCTAGCTTGTGGACTGTGTCGCTGTAAGTTGAGGTCCATTTAATCCCACAGGATTGGAATGTTCGTCTCTGGAGCTGGGGACCGACAGTTGGTGACAGTTGGTGACTTGCCTTGCTGTTTGCTGCCTGGGTATATATAGCCCAGCTCTCTCTACAGAAAGGGACTGGCAACTGGCGGCTCTCAAGCCTTAAAGGACTGCTAGTGTCTCACTGTTTTATAATTTAACTGTTAGTTTCTTGTGTTATCTATCTGTATATAATTTAGTGGTTCATTTCTTGTATTGCATATCTAGCTTTATAAATATATTTATATATAATTACTAGCAATATGGTTTTGTCTCTCTAGAGAACCCTGTCCAACACATAGGGTGAGACCAAGAACCGACTTTTAGTTTGCTACTCACTAGCTTTTGAAGACCCCAGTCACTTCCCTGATGCATACAGAACATTGTCTTTGTGAGCTAGTTTGTACCAATTGATCTTGAGGTCTCTCAGAGCTATGTTCCTGATCCCCGATATTTAGGACACGCTCCCTCAAGGGGTTTTGTTCTAGCTAAGACATTTTCATAACTATGCCTCCTGGATGCACTATTATATTCATGGTCATATTTGTAGTATATGCTAATATGTATATAGAACTATTCTCTGGCAAACCTATATTTATTCATGGGGCTACTCCCATTCTCCTTCCCACAACTGCTCAGATTTTGTGGTTTTTCTATCTATCTATTTATCTCTCTAGCTATCCTTGTATGTTATTGTTATTATTGGAGTATTTATCTCTGTTGCCTTTAATGCTTGTAGTCTACTGAGAAAGGATAGTGTTTTGATATTCCAAATGTTTCCCCATTTTCTGGGTTACATGACACAAACCAATAGAAGAAGAGAAAAGAAAAAAATGTAACCCAAGTAATAACACCAACAATAAAACCAATTTAGTCTTTTGGTTAAGAATTAGTCAGACGTTCCCACTCCTAGGCTAATCCTTGAAAGAAAACGAATGAGATAAAAGACCATAGGGAGGAAGAAAGGAGAGTGGGAGGCAAGGGAATAAAGAAAGAAGGTGGCAGGGTTGTGTGAACAATTAATGTGGACCTTCTTTGATGTGTATTAAAAATAATATTGACTGGTTTTTTCAATACTCACCAAAAATTATTTATATCAATCAAGAAAACCTCACTACCCTGGAATCAATTCTGACATATAGCAACCCTTTGGACAGAGTATAGAACTGCCCCTGTGGGTTTTCAAGTCTGTAAATCTTTACAGGAGTAGAAAATCTCATCTTTCTCTTGTGGAGTTGGGGTGGGGGGAGTTTCGAACTTCTGATCTTGCAGTTAGAAGTCCAACTCATAATCTACCTCACCAACAGGGCTCCTCCTTTCATCATTAATCTAGACTGTTTGACCTTCTTGGCTTACTGGGTTTGGTTTTCTCGCTTTGGAAGACATGGTACCAAAATACACACCATTTCCTAGCCCCCCCCCAAAATCAAAAGTAAGCAAAACAAAACAGGAAAAACTAGCAACCCAATCCAAACCAACTAACCTATTTAGCCATATAGATAAAGGATACTTGTAGCCAACATCTGTGTTGGGGGCAATAGGGATGGATGGGGACTGTGGTTAACAGGCACGTGTCAGCTCATCCACAGGGGACATTCAAATTCTAGCTCCAGACTGTTGTTGCCTTGGGGAAATGCAAGGATTTTAAGGCCTGATTTTCTGTTTGTAACTGAGATGCTGAGAATATAAAATTCGATGTGAAATCGTCAACTTTTCAAATATTGGATCACATTAGTTAAAACCACTTTTCAGGCTGCTCATCATCATACTAGCACATCATTAGGCTAAAATCATATCAAAGACATCTGGTTTGTCCCCTGTGCCCTTTAAGGACAACTGAAACATAAGGACGGGAATGTGACATTCATTCTTCCTCTAGACCCTCACCCTTTGCCTCCATCGGCTGGCGTTCATAGAAGAGACAGACGGTTTTGTTCAACTTCAGCATAATCAGAGTCCTGAGAGTTAAACACAATACATATATAATTTCATACTAGTCGTTTTAATATTAGCCCAAACAAAACCAACAAAAACCCAACCCGTTGCTGTTATGTTGGTTCTGGTTCCCGAGGACCCCCTGGGTGCCAGGGAGAAACTACACATCACAGGATTCTCAAGCCTGTGGGCTTCTAGAAGCAGGCCATTAGTTATTTCTTCTGAGGGGTGCAACTGCCCACCTCTTGATACGATGAGTCCTTAACCATTTCTGCCACCCAGGGTCTCCCAGTCTTCGTATGTGACCCCCAAATTCCTTGACAGGCTACCTATAGGAAGGTAGAGTCTATGCCATTTGCCCTTAAATTGGGATGTTTCATGACCTCTGTGACCAATAGATTATGGAGAAGATGACACTGTGACATCTAGTTTGGGCAACCCCCTTCCCTCCCACAAAGTGCTTCACAGCTTCTGAAAAATCCCTTCAAAGACTTCTTCTTGAGTGCTCACCCTTAGAATGTCCAGCCTCCACGTGCTACCTCTCAGGACACTTCTCAGCACCCGGACACTATGCTGAAAGAAGCCTGAGCCGCCTGGAAAGGCCACATGGAGACACTCCAACCAACAACCCAGCTAAGCACCCAGCTAACGGCCAGCTTCAGCTGCCAGCCCTCTGAGTGCACGTGTAGGCACTGGAGTCAACAGAGGCCCCTGCCCCAGCTCCCATGTGACTGCCAACTCATGGGAGACTCCAAGCACGACCCAGTGGCGTCCCAGCAACCACACGATGATGGTCCTTGTTTGAAGCCACTGCGTTTGGGGAGGGAGCGTTTCTTGCCCAGCCACAGGGATGAGAACCTGCATCTCAACAACATGCAGGTGGGTGAGGGGGCCGTCTCTCGAGCAAGGCAGCCTCCCTTCTTGTCAACTCCTGGGGATTTTTGTTGTTCTTGCCACTGCTGCCCCAATTCCCCAGGAGCTAGAGGAAGGCAGGCAGCAGGCCTCAGGTGGCCAGGAGGCAGGAGCCTCTGTGGGATGCAGTTACAATGGGAAACATAACCTTAAAGGCAGGAGCCTGACTTTACCTTTGCCTCCTGGAGATTTGGGATGCAGTACACCTGTCAAATCCCATCTTCTGTCCAACCCTGATCATATGTCTGTCTTATGTTTGCACACAGGACGCAGACTTGTGAACACCCAAAGAACAGGGTCTGGTGCCAAGAAACCAGCGCCACAAGGAACTGATGTTTCTCCAGCAATGGGGAGGGGTGGGATGAGAGGAAGAAAGGAGTACAAATCACTGGATGAAAACAAGGTGGGGAAAGGAAGGAGCAAATGGAGAGAGTGAAGGAGGGAGACTGGGAGGCTGAAGGAAAAAGGCAGGGAAGGAAAGGAGAAAGGTGGCGGTGGGGAGAGAGGAGTGAAGAAGAAATGGAGGAGTGTGGGAGGGAAGATGGAAGGTGAAGGCAGGCAGGAAGACGTGAGCAAAGTGAGGGAAGGAAGAAAAGAGAAAGAGAAGGGCAAGAAGAAGAAAGGAAGGTAGGGAAGAGAGGAAGAAAATGAGAAACCTAATGTCAATGGCACCCTCTATGTTTTTATTTCCTGTTTTTCTGAGGTAGCCTCTTCAGCAGAAGCAAATGGGCTGAATCGCCTCAAACTCCACCTAGGTAGTAAGCACGGGTTTCATTTCGCCAGGGCCTGTGAAAATGTTTGAACTGAGCAGCATTAACACGGAGACAGCGATTACCCCCCGTGGCTGTTGCACTCTGATGATACCAAGGCAACGGGAATGGGGGGCTCATTATTTCACCAGGTGACAAAAAAATAGTATTTTGACGTTTAACCCTGAACGTGGGGAAGGGGTGCGTGGGGGAGGAATCAGGGGATCTTTGTGGAGTCTCCTCTTGCCATTGTGATGCCCCTTGGCCTGCCAACAACCTGAGGTCCTCCACGCTGCCAGTGAGGGGCTTGGCTGCAGGCCCTAGCCTAGCATTTTTATCAGATTTACTGTGACAAGTGATGGGAGAAAAGCAAGATGCTGTTAACAGCGCATCCGTTCAGACCCTGCTATTTAGAAATTTGGATTTATATTTTGTCAGAGAGAAGTAGCACTGATGTTAATCTTTGCACTACCCTTGGAAAAAAATCATTCATAACCTTATAACAATAATCCATGGCATTTGTGGAGCTCTGAGAACCAAGGGATGGTCAGAAGCATTTTTAGACAGATGTCTCATTTCATCTTCAAAGCAACCCAGTGAGGAATAAGAAAAGTTGGCTTATGACTTCCCTTTTGGAAAGTGAATCTTTGGAAGCACAGAGAGGTCCAGGTTTGCCCAAGGTCACATAGTCAATAAGTTAGAGAGCCTGGATTTGAACCTGAGCGGTCTGCTGCCAGAGGTACTTTTTTTGCTCGTGTTTATTAAGGCAACTTGCAGCTCTGGCAAGGATTCAGATAGAATTGAGGATCATTTTTCTAACAATTTATTAGGGGCTCATACAACTCTTATCACAGTTCATACATATACATACATCAATTGTATAAAGCACATCTGTACAGTCTTTGCCCTAATCATTTTTTTCTCCTCTTTTCTTTTTTTACATTTTATTAGGGACTCATACAACTCTTATCACAATCCATACATATTCATACATCAATTGTATAAAGCACATCCATACATTCCCTACCCCAATCATTCTCAAAGCATTTGCTCTCCACTTAAGCCCTTTGCATCAGGTCCTCTTTTTTTCCCCCTCCCTCCCCTTCCCCCCCTCCCTTATGTGCCCTTGGTAATTTATACATCGTTATTTTGTCATATCTTGCCCTATCCGGAGTCTCCCTTCCCTGGTTCTCTGCTGTCCCTCTCCCAGGGAAGAGGTCACATGTGGATCCTTGTAATCAGTTCCCCCTTTCCAACCCACTCACCCTCCACTCTCCCAGCATCGCCCCTCACACCCTTGGTCCTGAAGGTATCGTCCACCCTGGATTCCCTGTACCTCCAGCCCTCATATGTACCAGTGTACAGCCTCTGCCCTACCCAGCCCTAACAGTGCTTCTCTCTATCCTTGTGGAGCCCTGGTGATGGGCTGGGCTGCTAAGTAGTAGCTTAAAGAGGCTTTCCCCTCCTGTGAAAAGTTACACTCTCGGGAAACTCACGGGTGCCAGTTCTACCCTGTCCTCCAGGGTTGTTCTGAATCAATGTCAACTCAATGGCAGTGAGTTTGGCTTTTTAATGTCTCTCCCTGTTGTTGTTGTTAGTTTGCCATCCAGTTGGTTCTGGTCCATGGCAAACCTATTCACAGCAGAATGTAACTATAACAGCTCCTCCTCCATCCACCCAAGTGTTCCTATGCTCAGTCCTCTTGTTGTAGTCACTGTGTCAATCCAGCTCTTCAAGGGCCTTCAACCTTTTTTCACAGCCCTTCCATTTTTCTAAGCATGATGCCTCTCCAGGGACTGGTCTCCACTGACAACATGTCCAAAGTCTCACCATCCTTACTTCTAATGGGAATTCTGGCCGTACTTCCAAGACAGATTTTGTTTGTTCTTTTGGCAGTCCATGGTACTGTCAATATTCTTTGCCAGTACCATGGTTCAAATTCATATAGTTTACCTGGGTCTTCTTCACTCAATGGCAAGCTTTTCACATGCAGATGAGGCAAATGAAAATACCATGGTTTGGATCAGGTGTACTTCCTGCTTAAAGTAACATCCTAACTTTTCAACATTCTAAAGAGCTCTTATGCAGCAGATCTACCCAGTGCAATGTATCTTTTCATCTCTTGACTGCTGCTTCCAGGAGCATTGCTTGTGGATCCAGACAAGACAAAATCCTTGACAACTTCAGGTCTTTCTCGATTTATCATCATGTTACCTATTGGTTCAGTTGTGAGGATTTTGGTTTTCTTTGTGTTGAGTTGTATCCCACATTGAAGGCTGCAATCCTTGATCTTCACCAGCAAGTGCTTCAAGTCCCCCATCCTTGTCAGCAAGCCAAACTGTGTCGTCTGCATATAGCAGGTTGTTAATAATATTTCCTCCATATCTGATTCTGTGTTCTTCTTCATATAATTTGGCTTCTCTGATTATTTGCTCACCATACAGATTGAAAAAGTATAATAAGTGGGTGCAACCTGGATGCACACCTTTCTTGATTCTTAAACCATGCAATCTACCCTTGTTCTATTTGTGCTACTGCTTCTTAAACCATGTACAAGTTTCACATGAGCAAGACAAAGTGTTCTGGAATTCCCTTCTCAAAACTATCCATGTTTTCTTATGATCCACACAGTCAGATAGCTTGGGTGTTAATAAAACATAAGTAAACATCTTTAGGGTATTCACTGCTTTCAGGCAAGATCCATCTGATATCTGATATCCTTTGTTCCACATCCTCTTCTGAATCTGGCTTAAATCTCTGGGAAACCAAACTCACTGCCTTGTAGTTGATGACAACTCATCCTGACCCTATAGTATAGGGTAGAATTAATTGCCCCTGTGAGTTTCTGAGACTGTAACTCATTATGGGAGTAGAAAACCTTGCCTTTCTCCCACGGAGTGACTGGTGGTTTTGAACTGCTGACCTTGGGGTTTGCAATCCAACCTGTAACCGCTGTGCCACGATGGCTCTTGAATGCTGAATATGGTAACTTTCTGTCAATGAATTAATGCAACTGTTGTTGTATTAGCTTCAGTACAATTTGACTCACATGTGATGCCAATGATAGTGTTACATAATTTGACCATTCCGTTGGTCTCCCTTCTTTGGTATGTATACACATATGGATCTCTTCCAGTCTGTTAGCCAAGTAGCTGTATTCCAAATTTCCTGACATAGATGAGTGAGTGCTGCCAGTGCTTTATCAGCTTGTGGAAACATTTCAATAGATATTCCAGCAATTCCTGGCATCTTGTTTTGGGCTAGTGCTTTCCATGCATCTTGAATTTCTTCTTTCCTGACCATTGGTTCTTGCTCATATGTTACCTCCTGAAATGGTTGAATGTTGGTCTATTCTTTTTGATACAGTGACTCCATATTGTTTCCATCTTCCTCAGATGTTTCCTTCATCATTCAATATTTTGCCCATAGAATTTTTTAATATTGCACCTCGAGAATTGACATTTTTCTTCAGTTCTTTCAGTTTAAGATATGCTGAATATGTTCTGTTTTGGTTTTCTAACTCTAGGCCTTTGCATATTTTGTGATAATATTTTACTTTGTATTATCGAGTTGTCCTTTGAAATTTTCTATTTAGCTCTTTACTTCATCATTTCTTCCATATGCCTTAGCTACTCTCTGATTAAGAGTAAGTTTCAGAGTCTCTTCTGACATGCACTTGTATCTTTTCTTTATTTCCATTTTTTTAAATGACACTGTGCTTTATTCAGAGATGTTCTCAAAATTTGGTGGGTTATTATCAAGGTTGTATATTGACTCTCGTGTACTTGTTTGCATTTTCTTGAACTTCAACTTGAGCTCACATATGAACAATTGCTGATCTGTTCCACAGTCAGTCCCTGGACTGGTTTCAGTTGCTGATATTGAGCTTCTTTTATTGTCTCTTCCCACAGGTGTAGTCAATTTGATTTCCGTGTATTCCATCTGGAGAAGTCCACATTTATGGTCACCTTTTTTGTTGTTGATCAAATGTTTGAAGAAATCATTAATCATTCAAAATTCTAACATACAATCAAGATAAATTGATAATTATTGGTGATTGGAGTGCAAATGTTGGAACCAAAGAGGAAAGAACAGAAGCTGTAAAATATAGTATATGCTATCAGCAATTTATTGGTCTTGCAAACTCTGTCATGAGATCTCCAGCTTGGTTTCTATCACCAAGACCATATTTTTCAACTACTGATCCTTCCTCTTTGTTTTCAACTTTTGCATTCCAATAGCATTTTGATAGCAAGTCTGACAAATTTGGGACTGAATATGGTGGTAGAATTATTCAATTTCTGCATCACCAGCTTTGGGTGGTTGGTGCATAAATTTGAACAATAGTTGTATTGATTGGTTCTCCTTGAAGGGGGCTAGATAGCATCCTATCAAAGATAGCATTGTACATTAAAATAGATCTTAAAATGTCCTTTTGATGATGAATGCAATGTTGTTTCTCTTGATTGTGTCATTTCCAGCAGAGTAAACCATAAGATTTTCTGTTTCAAAATGGTCAATATCAGTCCATTTCAGCTAACTAATGCTTACAATATCAATCTTTATGTATTCCATTTCATTTTTAATGACTTCCAATGTCCCTAGATTCATATTTCATACATCCCAAGTTTCAATTATTAATGACGATTTGAACTGTTTCTCCTCATTTTGAGTTGTGCCCCATCAGCAAATGAAGGTCCTGATGGCTATACTCGATTTGCATCATTATGGTCGACTTGCCTATGAAAAGTCAGCTCTTCCTCTTCCTCAGCCGTATTTTGAGTACTTTCCAAGTTGAAGAGCTCATCTTCTGGCAAACGTTCTGACAATGTTCTTCTGTTGTTCATGGGGGGTCTAGTAACTGACAGTGTTGCTGCTATCCATAGGGTTTTCAATGGCTCATTCTTCCCATGCAGGCAGCCAATTCCTTCTTCATTGTCTGTTCTTTGTCTGGAAGCTCTTTGGGTGACCCTGCTGGTATATGAAATGCCAATCACATAGCTCCCAGTATCTCACAAAACAAAAGTCACCACAGTACCACAAAATGCCAGACAAGTGATGGACCTCTATTCTTAGGGAGGCGTGGCCTGGTGGGAGGAGTGTGCCCTTAGGTGGTTCTGATCCACTTACTGGAACAAATACTGTTAGTTCTTATTTCATAAATGTGAAAGGCATAAAAGAGACCCCCCAAAAATATCCTCCAATTCAGACTTTCTGCCTTTTAAAAGAGGATAACCCACTCTGATTCAAAGTCATTGAGGTGTTTTGTTTTCCCCTCCCTCTGAGGCTACAGAGACTAGACTAATCACAGCTGAGGTGGAGCGACTGAAATGACTTAAAGCACCAGCTAGACTGGCTGTCAGAAGCAGCTACAGTCAACAGCTACAGACTGACAGAGCTGCTCAGCCAAGAGCTGAGGGTTCTCAACTCCCACTTCTACTGATGGGCACAGCCAGTGGCCTCTGGGAGTTGACTGGAACCCAGCAGCCAGCTGTGAGGAGCAAGCTAATTCATCTCAGCCTGGCCCAGGTCATCCAGTCACTGAAGGAGTATCGGGAAAGAGGGAAGAAATTTGGGGTCCCACATTTGGCCACAGACAAAAGTTGTTCTGTGTTTAGACAGTAGTTCTGGGCCTGAGTTTGGGGCAGGTGTGATGAAGGAAAGTCGGCTCCCTCCCTGCATCTGGGAACAGATGGTGGGGCTGCCCTGGAAACAGCAGGCCAGTCAGCTGGAGCAAAAAAGGCTTGGCCTCTAAAGCCCTGGCAGGGCAGACTGAAGCTACCTGGACTGTTTTTTCTTAACCCAATGGCTCCTGCTACCCTCACCACCCCCAACTAGGTAAAAGGGAAGAAAGATGCATTTTCTTTACAGAGGCAACTTTCTAGAAAGGAGACCAGCCCACCAGCTGTGAAAGGTCCCCTTAAACCATTTTACTTTGAGCAGGAGGAAGAAATGTTGAGATTCCCAGAGCCACGTGGAATTGTGGATCCTCTAGTTTAGGTTCCAGTGATGCCAGATCGATTTTTCTAGAGAAAGTCAAAATTCCTGTTTTCTGAAAAACCTCCTGATTTTTTCAAAGGCGATTCAATAACATTGGATAGAAGCCAAGTAGGCCAAAGAGCCCTGATGGCACAGTGGGTTATGTGTTGGGCAGCTAACTAGAAGGTCAGTAGTTTGAAACCACCAGTCACACTGGGGGAGCGGGGGGTGGGGGATAGGGTGGGGGGCTGTGCAGAGATGAGACCTTCTAGTCCATATAGAATTTCAGCCTCGGAAACCCACAGGGGCAGTTCCGCTCGGTCTTACAGGGTCACTGTGAGTTGGAGTCTTCTAGATGGCAGTGAATAAGCAGGCCAACCAGAGTCCACACAGGTCCTCATTTGGCCATGGGAGTCCCCAGTCTGTGACCCTCACAGAATCGACCTTTGTGTATCGATGTTAAAAGTGAGATCCAGAGAGGGGAGCGCCTGTCCCCTTGAGGAGCACCGAGTGGACTTTCCAGTCTCCAATCTGTAGCAGACACTCCCAGTGCTCCTTCTCTTCATTCCCAAATTCCTGATTCCGTGTACTCGCCTCAGTCACCAAGGGCCAGCTCTTAAGGTCCCTTTGCTGGTGCTGGCTGAATGTGCTGAGGAACATATGCCCCTGGGAACAGCCCTGACCAGGCCCCTCACTCCTTGGATGGCAAAACTCTGAGAGGCGTGCGCTATACCTACCCCTGGAGACTTCCTAAGTGATTAAGCAGCAGGTTCCCAGGTTTGTAATTGGATTCACAATCTATTTGTTATCGGTGGCCTTCCCTCCACTGGCTCACAATGCCACATCATTACCTGCATGCTCAGAGTTTCCTAAATAAGTTCATTGCCTTTAAGTCTTTGGCCAGGGTCTGCTTCAGTGAGAACCCAAACTAAGCCCAGGTCTGAATCGTTATGTGTCCTTCCTGCCATCCAGTTGATGCCGACTCATGGCGAATCTATAGGATAGGGTAGAACTGCACCTGTGAGTTTCTCTGACTGGAACTCTTTTTTTTTTTTAACATTTTATTAGGGGCTCATACAACTCTTATTACAATCCATACATATACATACATCAATTGTATAAAGCATATCCGTACATTCTTTGCCCTAATCACTCTCAAAGCATTTGCTCTCCACGTAAGCCCTTTGCATCAGGTCCTCTTTTTTTTTTTTACCGTCCCTCCCGCTCCCCACTCCCTCATGAGCCCTTGATAATCCACAGATTGTTATTTTGCCATATCTTGCCCTATCTGCAGTCTCCCTCCCCCCCTTCTCTGCCGTCTGTCTCCCAGGGAGGAGGTTACATGTGGATCCTTGTAATCTGTTCCCCGTTTCCAACCCACTCACCCCCTACTCTTCCAATATCGCCCCTCACATTCCTGGTCCCGAAGGTATCATCCACCCTGGATTCCCTGTGCCTCCAGCTCCTATATGTACCAGTGTACAACCTCTGCCCTATCCAGTCCTGCAAGGTAGAATACGGAGCATGGTAGTTGGGGGGAGGAAGCATCCAGGATCAGGGGGAAAGCTGTGTTTTTCATCGGTACTACATCGCACACTGACTGACCCATCTCCTCTCCTAAACCCCTCTGTGAGGGGATCTACAGTGGCCAGCAAATGGGCTTCAGGTCTCCACTCTGCACTTCCCCCTTCATTCACTATTATGTGTATATATATATATAATATATACCATATATATATATATATATATATATATATATATATATATATATATATATATATATATATATATATATATATATATATTGCATTATGCCTTATACCTGGTCCCTTTGGCACCTTGTGATCGCACAGGCTGGTGTGCTTCCTCCATGTGGGCTTTTTTGCTTCTGAGCTAGATGGCTGCTTGTTCACCTTCAAGCCTTTAAGACCCCAGCCACTATCTCTTTTGATAGCCGGGCACCATCAGCATTCTTCGCCACATTTGCTTATGCACAAGTTTGTCTTTGGCAATCGTATCATGGAGGTGTGCAGCCAATACTGTGATTTTTTTGTTCTTTGATGCCTGATAACTGATCCCTTCGGGTCCTCGTGATCGCACAGGCTGGTCTGCTCTTCCATGTGGGCTTTGTTGCTTCTGAGCTAGATGGCCGCTTGTTTATCTTCAAGTATTTAAGATCCCAGACACTATCTCTTTTGATAGCCGGGCACCATCAGCTTTCTTCACCACATTTACTTGTTCACCAGCTTTGGCTTCAGCAGTTGTGTCTGGAGGATGAGCATTGTAGAGTGCCAATTTAATAAAAGAAAGTATTCATGCATTGAGGGAGTGCTTGAGTTAAGGCCCAAGGTCCTGCCGCCACCTTAATATTAAACCTATAAATATAGACACATAGATCTATTTCCCCATCCATATATATATATATATATATATATATATATATATATATATATATATTTGCATGCACATGTCTTTGTCTAGACCTCTATAAATGCACTTTGACTCCTAGCTCTTTCCTCCATCTCCCTTGACTTTCCTCCTGTCCCACTAACATGCTCCGTCCCCACCCGGGTTACAGCTATACCTCTTCTTTACGTAACCTTACCCTTGATCATTCCCTACCAGGCCTGCCACTTCCCCCTCACTACCATATTGAGTCCCATGTTGTTCCCTTGTCCCTGTGTTTGTTAACACCACTTCCTAACCCCCCGCACCTCCCCCTATCCCAAGTGCCCCCGGAACTGTCGGTCCTGTTGTTTTTCCTGCAGATAGTTCATCCAGCCTCTCTTATTTAGACAGACCTGTGGACACACTAACATGCACGAAAACAAGACAGAGGAAAACAAAGCAACAGTATACAACCAGACAACAAAACAACAAAAACAAACCACTGACAAAGAACAAAACAAAACACATCAAGAAAGAAGAGCTTGTAGTTAGTTCAAGGATTATTTGTTGGACCTTAGGAGTGTTTTCCAATCCACTCTGTTGAGGCACCACAACCTGGCCCCAAAGTCCACTTTCAGCATTCCCTGGGGACCTTGCCACTCCATTCCCTTGCTGTTCCACTGCACTCCACCACACTTTGCCTCGGTGTGGTGGAATCAGGTTAGGTGCAATTCGCACACTGTGTCTCCAGTGCTGTCCCCTGTATCACCCTTGGTCACTGAGGGGCATCATGTCTCACAGTGGGGCCAGCCATGTTGTTCTCTTTGTGGACTGGCTGCTCTGAGACTGGAACTCTTTAGGGGAGTAGAAAGCCTCATCTTTCTCCCTTGGAGTGGCTGGGGATTTCAAATTTGCCATTTCAGACATTGCATTTAGCAGCCCAACACATAACCCCTATACCCCACCATAGCTACAGAAAACAATAAAGAAACAAAATCCAACAACACTCATTGCCATTGGGTGCATAACAATCCTATTGAGAGAAAATACTGCGGCCTCCTGGGTTTCCAAGGCTATAACTCTTTGTAAAAATAAAATTGTGTTATGTTTTCAGTGAAAGTTTACATAACCGATTAGATTTTCATTTAACAAATTCTCTACTTGTTTAGTGACATTAGTTAATTTTTCAATAAAAAGGAAAGCAGAAAATTAAAAAAAGAACAAATGAAAAACGTGTTAAGAGTAAAGACAAATGATAAGATGTTAATTTTTAACCTAATCATATCTGCAACAATACACTTTCTGATGTACTGACGGTGAGCAGGGTTTAATCCCATCCCTGGTGAATGGTCCCAGGGGATTTAATGGAGGGTTATTCTCTGTGGAATCTCTGCCAATGCATTTTGAGTTTTTATACTCATCTAAGGCTATAACTCTTTATGGGAGAAGAAAGCCTCATCTTTCTCCAAAGGAGCGACTGGTGAATTCCAACTGCTGACCTTGCAGTTAATAGCCCAACACATAACCCATTATGCCACCAGAAGAGAGATTTGTATCTGGGTGCCTTCCAATGCAAGCACTACAATTATGCAAGGAGGATATTTTTTTCTGTACTGGAGCCAGGTCAAGTCAGAACCAGTGTGTCCATGGTTTGCAGCGAAGTCAGAGGAAGAAGAGGGTAGACTGTCTATAACTTCTCATAGCCCAGGGAAATGCTAGGCCTGGAAGGGGGCATGTGGCTCAACCATATTCAGAAAATCTGCACACTAACCTCCCCGGCTCAAATAATGACCAGCACCATGTCTCTGAATATCACCTGAAAGCAAAATAGTGAAAGCACCATTTCCATTTCATAATACTTTTATGAAAAGTAATGTTCAATTCAGTGATGTGAAGAAGCTGGGAAAATTATCTTTTCATTTCTTTCTTTTTCTTTCCCTCCCTTTCCCCTTCTTCTCCACAGAACTGAGAGGCAGAAGGAATAAAGGCAGCATGGCACCAGCTGGAGGACACCGTGGGGTCAGGGTCACCATTTAACTCATGCTTCTCCAGTTTGGAGGGGCAACTGGATGTCCTCATTTGTGAATTTGCTTATTAATCTTTTTGAGTTAACAAGGTCATGGTAAAAAATGATTGTTGGCGTTTTTGTTAGGAACCTTCTAGTCCAGTCCAACTCATAGTGACTCAATGCATCAGTGCCGAGCTCTCTAGACCAATGGTTCTCAACCTGTGGGACCCTTGCACAGGGTGACTGTAACAAAATTACAGTTATGAAGCAGCAATGAGAATATTTTTTATGGTTGTGGAGGTCACCACAACATGAGGAACTGTATGAAAGGGTTGTGGCATTAGGAAGTTTGAGAACCACTGCTCTAGGCTTTTCTATGCTGTAATCTTTACAAGAATGAGTTGCCTGGTTTTTCTTCCAAGAACAGAGCCACTGGTGGGTTCAAACCTTCAACCTTTTGGATAGCAGCTGAGCACTTAACCATTGTGCCTCCAGGGCTCTTTGATAAACTCTATTAGAGGGTCTTACCCATTGCAACCCCATGGATCCTTTTGGCATTTAGGAAAGGCTATGGAACACCTGCCCACTCCCCAGAATAATATTTCCAAATACCTCCAATGAAATACAGAATCACAAAGGCACAAATTGTATTGAAATGCAGTGATAAAAATAAAAGACATTGGATTTGTGGCAAATATACATGTTAATAAATACATTAAATATGATCTGATGGTGGGTCTAATAAACCAAACCCACACCATTGAGTTGATCCTGACTCACTGTGACCCTATATAAAATTCCTCAGGCTAAATCTTGACAGGAGCAGATCATCTCACCTTCCTCTCAGAGAACAACTGGTGCCTTTGAACTGCCAACCTTGAGGTTACCTGCCCAATGGCTCACCCACAGCGTCACCGTGAGTTCTAGATAGTGATGAGCATGAACTGTACTCAATGATGGCTGCAACGACTAGCATGGGGTGTGAAAGCATGTAGAATTTCTCTCAGTGGTAATCGCATGGCTATTCTGAACACAGCTGTGGACATGCTAAACTGCCCTACGAGCTTAGGGGAACTAACTCAACCAGGATTGTCCCTCATCCAATTTGACATTGCTCCCCAGCCTGCTGGGGCTCAGTGGTTCAGTGTTAGGGTCCCTTGTCTAGATACCAGGGCTGGCATGGAGAAAGTCATTCCTCTGCAGCCTTCTAGTGTGTGGGGGAAGATATTAGTGTTAAGCCTTGGCAGGAAATTGGTGGATTTTCCTGGCAGCCACATTCTTAATAACCATTTACTGGATACTTATTATATTCTGAGGGTAAATTGGTGGTTCCGTTGTAGAATTCTCCTTTTCTATGTGGGAGATCTGGGGTTGAGTCCAAGACAATGCAACTCATGCGCATCCAACACTCATTTGTCAGGGGGATGCTTGGTTATTGCTGTGGTACTGAACTGATTTCTGTGTTGCTATGATACTGAAATAGGGAAGCTTGGTTGGGTGCGGCTATGAGACTGAACCTGTTTCTGTGATGTGTCCAGACTAAGATGAGCGATGAAGAAGAGCCTGGTATTCTACTTCTGAAAACCAATTAACGAAAACCCCTGTGAATCACAATCTGATGCACAACCAAAGAGATGGTGCAGGACCAGGGAGAATATTGCCCATGGAGTCACTGGGAGCTGGTTGTCACAGTGAGTTGGACTGGAAGCTGACTCAACAGCAGCTAACAACCATTGTGTTCCAGGCACTCGATTTGCTTTAAAAATCTAGCTCAGCCTTCTGGTACAGGGAAGTGATTAATCATGCCTACTTTATAGCACACCGTGAACCCTGATCAATGTCAGGCCCTGCTTGTGTTTTGTCCCTCCTTTTCCACATTCACATCACTTCCATTCCCCTCTTCAGACTAGTACCCCCTGCTGGGTGCTTGGTGTGTGTGTGTCCTTATAGGCATACAGCCATGTGCACTAGACCATGCTGCTTGGTGAATGGGCTTTCAGCTTCCATGAATGGTACTGCAATATAAATCTCATTCAGTTTCTGACCTTTTCAACTCCTTGCAATGTCATTAAGAGTTATTGCCATGCTGCATATCAATTGCATGTGCTGCTGCGTGCCACTTGGTCATGAGCAATCATCATCTTTCTTTTGTTTCCTTCTTCAGTTGTCTGTTGATTGGCATCCAATTCGGCTCCAACTCTTCTCTACTGCAGGTATCAGCGTGGTGACCATTCTTGTAAAAATGCCCCTAGGGCCATGTGAATTGGATAAATAGCTTGGCCTATATACCCAGGAATTATGCGTTGGGCTGTTAACCCCAAGGTGAGCAGTTCCAACCCACCAGCTATTCCATGGAGCAAAGAGAGGCTGTCTGCTGTCGTAGGAATTTAGTTTTGTAAACCTAAAGCAGCAATTCTACTGTGCCTTGTAGGGTTGCTAATGAGGAAGAATCAACTGGGGTTTTGTTTGTTTTTCTACATCCAGGAGAGAGCTTTGATGGGGGAGATATTAAGTGCTTGGCTGCTAACCCAAAGGTCAGTAGTTTGAAGCCGTCTTCCACACACTGTGGGATAAAGGCATGGCTGTCTACTTCCCAATAGAAGCCTTGAAAACATCATGGGACCATTCAGCTTTGTTTGATAGGGTCATGAGGAATGAAAGTCAACTCAGTGACTGCGCTTCTTTGGTTGTACGCCCAGGAGGGGCTCACTAGGTCCTAGGGTCCATTCAATGGGCTTTCACTAAGCTCTGCCAGATTGCTGTGCAGCAAACCTGCATCATTAGCAGTGTTTCTCTGCTTTCCCCGGATCTCCAATGACACTTGGTATGTTTGTCTTTCTAACTGTTGCCCGTTTGATGGTTTTAAAAGGTCAAGCACAATAAACTCATCTATCCCAGGCACTTTATGGTTCTGTAGCAGATTCTTAGGGTTGCCATGCCACATTCCTTTGACCCATCTCTGACACCATCTCACTGCCTTCCAGTCAATACCGACTCATAGCGATCCTGTGGGGCAGTGTACAATTGCCCCCTGCGAGTTTCAAACACTACAACTCTTTATTGGAGTAGAAAACCCCATCTTTCTTCCTTGGAGCTAGTAGCTTTGAACTGCTGGCCTTGAAGTTAGCAAACCAACTTGTAACCACTGCACTTCCAGGGCTCCACCTGATATCAATCATAGCAGTGGCGAACGGCTCTATGTAAGTGCAGGCTCCTGCTGAAATGGTGTCTTATCACAACTGTGCAGCACGCAGCTCTCCATGTCCTTCTGCCTCGAAGCCTTTTCAAAGGCATGGAAAGCCAAACCCAGGAAGGTAGGAGAGGTCACCTTACTAGGAGGAATGCTCAACACCACTACAGGCGAAGAAGAGCCCAGCCTCCTGTTTCTGGTAGACAATTCTAGGACAGAACCCATGTTGCTCAGAAGTCCTGGGGGAATCAAGCCCATGTATCCTACATTAAAAGCCTCAACACCCCGTTCCCATTGTGATTGCTTCTCCTCCTAACTCAGTCTTGCGTCTGCTTTCCTATTCCCACTCCCTGCCATCAGATCTCAAATAGACTCCCTGCACCCAGGCCTGAGGAATAAGCTCGGCATGCAAGGGCACTCAATCCAAGACACACACATTACTCTGAATCTCCAAAACAACCCTGTGGGCTACGTGTGTAATCCCCAGTTCACAGATGAGAAATGGATTGAAAAACAGTGACACACCCAAGATCACACAGGCCAGGGTTCAAGTCTGTGTCTATCAGTTATTCTTTTATTCAAGTATGCCAGAGAAGACTGGGTCTTAACACTTGAGCAATCTTCTTGGAAGAATAAGGCAAACTACAGAAAACACAAAATGAATATCGCTTTTGTTCATTTATCCATTTGCAAAAGACATAATACCTATAGTGCTAAGAATAGTATTCAAAGTATCTATTACTACCCCCTCAAAGCTTACATACTAGTCACCAAACTCAAACAAATACAATGCTATCAAGTTGATTACAACTTATAGCAACCCCATATAGGGCTTCCAAGACTGTAAATCTTTACAGAAGCAGAGAGCTTCACTTTTCTCCCCCTGAGTGACTGGTGCATTTGAACTACTGACCTTGTGGTTAGCAGCCCATTGCTAAATGATTAGTTCCATAATCATTACGCTTACTTAACTCTACATTCTTTTAATTATTTCTCTATCAGTCCAAATTGCATCTGGCTACATGGGAAAAAACAAACCGACTCTAGTGGTCTAATCACAAAAGCTTCATTTTTCTTATATTAACACCAAAAATACCAAACCAGTTGCCACTGAATTGATTCTGATTTACAGTTACCCCATATGATTCAGGGTAGAACTGTGCCCCATGAGGTTTTCAAGGGCTGAATTTTTAAATGTAGATTGCCAGGTTTTTCTTCCAAGGCATCTTTGTCTTAGCAGTGAATTGTGTTAACCCTTTGCACCACACAGGGGTTTGTCTTATACAATAGTAAGTCTTGAAATAGGTAGCCTAGGTCTGGCGTATTTGCTCAGGGACTCATCTTGGATATAGGAGAATGCATCCTTTTTGGTCTGCCAAACTCATGTAACCTATGTGACTCTCCAATCTTTCAATATTCTGACTAGGGAGCATGACAGCAGAAGAGCCAAGGACAAAAATGAAATGGGTTATGCCAGACAAGTGTTTTGCCTTAAACAACAACAAAAACTTTCTTGGGAGTCCTACTCAGTATCTTTCACCTACACATATTTGGCCCAAACTGGGTCAAATGCTCATGCATAGCTGCAAGGGAGCCTAAGAGTGAGCGATTTAAGTAGGTACATTATCACCCTAAACAAAATTGAGCTTCTATTAGTAGTAAGAATGAGAAAAATGGATACTGTTTAGGCATATAGCAGGGTTGGGTAGAATTCTATTTTGTGTCTTAATTTACATTTTGAATGAACTCAGAAAAAGTCATAGAGAGTAGAACAAAGGGATGGATGTGCATCCAACCACCTCAACTACTCATTTCTTTTCATGCTCTCCCTCTAGCTTCCCTGAATAGTTCTTGGTTACACATTGGGCTGGTAATTGCACGGTCGGTATTTTGAAATCACCGGCTGCTCTTCGGGAGAAAGATGGGACTCTACTCTGTAAAGAGGTACAGTCTCAGAACCTCACAGGTACAATTTTACCCATGTCCTGTAGGGTCGATATGAGTTAGCATTGATTCAATGGCAGTGAGCTTGGTTTGGATAGATCTGTGGAACCTTAGGATGGAATAGTTTGAATACACAGAAAAAAATTCAGTGTTATCATAACCCTCTAAATAATTACCCTCTAAAGCCACAAAGATCAACTGTGTCCAGCATGGTGACAGTTTAGCATATGCCATGGGGACATTGCTCATATCCCAGTGTTGTTAATCAACAAAAACTCACGCACTGCCACTTATAGTGACCCTATGCACAATAGAACAAAAGCCTTTCTAGTCCTGTGACATCCTCACAATGGTCATATTTTAGCCTATTGTTACAGCCACTGTGTTGATCCATCTCATTCAGGGTTTACCTGTTTTTTGATGATGCTCTACCAAGTATTTTGTCCTTTTCTAGGGACTAATTTCTCCTGATACCATGTTCAATGTATATGAAATGGAGTTTTACCATCCTCAGTTCTAAAATACATTCTGGCTGTACTTCTTCCGGGACAGACCTCTTTGTTCTGCTGGGCATTCATGGTATATTCAATATTATTTGCAACATCATATTTTAAAGGCATCATATTTTCTTCAGTCTTCCTTATTTATGGTCCATCTTTCACATGCATATGTCACACATTACCATCAAGTCTATTCTTATTCATAGTGACCATATAGGGTTTTCAAGGCTGTAAATCTTTACAGGGTCAAATAGCTTCCTCTTTCTTCTGTGGAGCAGCAAGTGGGTTGAACCACCAACCTTGCTGTTAGTCATTCAACCCATACCAGACACTGAAATTAAGACTCCTTTCACATGCATCTAAGGTGATTAAAAATATCAAGGCTAAAAGCAGGCATAACTTGCTAATCCCCAGAGTAAAACATTTGCTCTTTCACATTTTAAAGAGGTCTTTTACAACAGATTTTTCCAATGAAATACGTTGATTTATTGACTGCTGCTTCTGTGAGTATTGATTGTGGGTCCAAGTAAAATAGAGTTTAGCTACATTTCTCTATTTGTAATGATGTTGTGGGTTTATATTTGTCAAGTTGAGAAGACATTTGTATTCTTAGTGTTGAAGACTAATTTATACTGAAGGTGTACTATATGAGCTTTATCAGTAAGTACTTCAAGGCCTATTGACTTTCAGCCAGCAAGATTGGGTCATCTGCATAACACAGGTTGTTAATGATTCTTCCTCCAATCCAGATGCCTCAACTTCTTCATACAGAGCAGCTTCTCAGATTATTTGAATAAGTACAGTGTGATAGATAGGTAGGTTTATAGTGCCAACGTGGCCAATAAGAACATGTGGGATTAATAAGTTCGCAGTTTGATTCGTGGGCAAAGAGATAAATGGCTCAGCAAGCCACACCTATCTCTCAGTTGCTCTCTGGTGATCAGACCAGTGTGTGGCTGCCTTACCTAGTTCTGCAGTTTGCTGCCTGGCTGTACTGCCATATTTACTGTTGCATGGAAGTGAGTTAAACTGAGTCCTCTGTACTGCTATGTGGACTAATTAGCTGTTATATTCCTTCGTGTTCTATCTATCTATCAAATCATAAATGTCCTGGTTTTGTTTCTCTAGAGAACCCTGTCTAACACATATGGTGAAAGGATATAACCACAACACACCCTCTCCTGATTTTAAACCACGCACTATCCCCTTGTTCTATTCGAACCACTTCCTGTTGGTTTATGTACAGGTACCACAGGAGCACAATTAAATGTACGGGAATTCCAATTGTTCTCATATGTATTCATATGCTACCCAAAGTTTGTTATGATACACAGTAAAATCCTCTGCATAGTCAATAGTACATAAGTAAGCATTTTCCTTGTATCCTCTGTTTTCAGCCAAGGTCCATCTGAAACCAGCATTGATATACCTTGCCTCATGCCCTCTTTTAATACAGCCTGGATTTCTGGCAGCTTCCTGTTGACATATTGCTATAACTACTTTTAAAGGTATCGTCAATAAAATTGTACTTGCATGTCATATTAATGTTATTTTAAATTAATTTGCAGATTTTGTTGCGTCATATTTCTTTAGAATGGACACAAATATTAATCACTTCCAGTTGGTTGGCCAGATAGCTATCTTCCAAATTTCTTGACATGGACTATCACTGCATGAGCGTGTTGAAATATTTCCATTCCTATCCCTTCCTTGCTTTTCACTAATGCTTACATGGCAGCTTCAACTTCCTCTTGGCCTTTTGAACTAGTAGAACCTCAACTAATTCTTGGGAACAGAAACTCTGTACACTCCTTCCATATTCTTTGGATTCTCCCTGCATCATTCAATAGTTTGATAAATAATCCTTGAACATTTTAATCCAAGGCTTGGATTTTTTCTTCTGTTCTTTCAATTTATGATATGCTGACTGTACTCATTCCTTTTGCTTTCCCAATTCCAGGTCTTTACACGTTACAATATAATTCTTTACTTTATCTTCTCAAGCTGGCCTTTCAAATTTTTCTGTTCAACTCTTTTATTTCATCATTTCTTCCATTTGCTTTAGCTGCTTTAGGTTCAAGAGCAAGTTTCACAGTCTCCTCTGATATCCACTGTAGTATTTTCTTTCTTTCCTGTATTATTAATGATCTTTTTGAGGAGCCCCCAATAAAATGATTTATGATAAATAAATAAATAGCCACAGGTGACATGACAAAAAAAAAAGATTGATGACCTTGATGCTATTTCACAAGTCTTCTGGTAGCTGATCATTAATGTTCAATATGTCCGAACCATTCTTGAGATAGGCTCTAAATTCAGGTGAGATATTGTGATAGTAAGGTTTGGTGTCAATTTAGCTTGACCAGGATCTTCAGAAGGTGCAGGTCACAGTCTCTTTGGGGGTGTGACCTATTTCATAGCTATAAGTAGACTGTGGAGAATGGGCTCACTCTTTTTCTTCCTGATGAAAAGACCCTGGACCCTACATCTGGCTTCTTGGGATGGCAATCACCATGAGACCTGCTGACCCTAAGAGCTGTCTGTGGCCTGCCAAATGCCTGTTGACTTTGGATTCTCCCAACTCTGCCTCCACCAACCTGTGGTTTTCCTGTTTCTTGGGCTATTCCTCCAACAGCTTCATGAGTCTGGAAGGGCCTCTAGTTTGCATCTGATTTATGGGCTGGAGTTGGACTGGGGTTTCTTGTTGTGTGGACTTCTTAATGTAAAATTCTTTATTGATATGAATTTCCTTCTTCTACATGTATCAGTATCACTGGTTTGTTTCTCTAGAAACCCCAGCCAACCAAAGATATAATATAGGCTGTATTTGGCCTCTTTTGCGTTCTTATTTTAATTTTCTTCAGGTTTGACTTGAACTTGCATATTAGTAATTGATAGTCTGTTACATAGTTGGCCCCCGGTCTTGTTTTGTCTCAATGATATTGAGCTTCTCTATCATGTCTTCCCACAGATTTAATCAATTCCATTCCTGTGTATTCCACATGTATATATGCCGCTCCTGTTGTTGAATAAAGGTGTTTGCAATGAGGAAGTTATTGCTCTTGCAGAATTCTTTCATGCAGTCTTCAGCTTCTTTTCGATCCCCAAAGCCATAGTTTCTAATTACTCTTCCTTCCTTTTTGTTTCCATGTGTGCATTCCAATTGTCAGCAATTATTAATGCATTTTCAGTACTTGTGTGATCAATTTCAGACTGAAGAAGTTGGTACAATTCTTCATTGGCTTTAGTGGATTGTGAGAAAATTTGAATAATGGTTCTATTAACCGGCCTTCCTTGTGTATGAAGATAGATATTATTCTGTCTCAGGCAGCATTGCACTTCAAGATAGATCTAGAAATGCTCTTTTTGAGGATGAAAGAGACATTCTTTTGAATTTGTCATTGTCAGCGTAGTCATTCTTATCATTTTAAGATTCAAAGGGACTATTTCAACTCACCAATGCCTAGGATATTGATCTTTATAGGTCAGATTCCGTTTTTTATGATTTCCAATTTTCCTAGATTCTTATTTTGCACGTTTCATGTTCTGATTATTAATGAATGGTTGCAACGATTTTTCTCATTTTGAATTATAATCTATTAGCAAATGAAGGTGCCAGAAGAAACTTTAGTACACTTTGTTGCTAGATGCCTTCAAGTCAGTTCTGTCTCATAATAATGCCTACACAACAGAATGAAACATTGCCTGGTCCTGCCCCATACTCAAAAATTTTGTTATGTTTGAGTCCATTGTTGTAGGAATTGTCTCGATCCATTTGATCGGGTGTCTTCCTCTTTTTGCAACCCCTCCACTGTAATGTGTATGATGTCCTCCAGGGACTGGTCTGTCCTAATAACATCTGCAAAGTACATGAGATGAATTCTCGCCATCCTATCTGCCAAGGAACATTTAGCTGCACTTCTTCTCAGACAGATTTGTTTGTTCTTCTCTCCACCCATGGTACTTTCAGTATTTTTTTTGTCAGTACCTTAATTCAAATGCACCAGTTCTCCTTCAGTCGTTCTCATTCAATGTTCAAATTTCACATGCATAAGGTGTGGTGGAAAATGCCATGCCTTGGGCCAGACGCAACTTAATCCTAAGTGAAATTCTTGATCTTCAGTACTTTAAAGTGGTTATGTGCAGTAGATTTGCCTAATGCAATATGGTATTTGGTTTCTTGATTGTTGTTTCCATGAGCATTAGTTGTGAATCTAAGCAACACAAAATCCTTGATAACTTCAATATTTTCTCCATTTATTATGATGTTATCTCCAGCTCCTGTTGTGAGGTTTTGAGTTATCATTAAGGTGGACTCTACTTTGAGGAAGCTCTCTTTCTCGGTGATATTTTGATTGTTTTGCAATCTGAGGGGCTCATTTTCTGGCATTATGTCAGACAATATTTTACTGCTATGCAGAAAGTTTTCAATGGTGAACCCCTCAGAAGTGGACTGATTGTTTTGTCGTCCTGTCAGTTCTTAGTCTGGAAGCTGTGTTGAAATCTGTTCACCGTGGGTGATCCTGCCTGGTATTTGAAGTACTAGTGGACTAACTCCCAGCATCACCGCAAAGCACAAGCTACCACAGTGCAGCAAATTGACAGATGGGGCGCGGGAGGGGAGTTGTCATTGTTAGACACTGTTAATTTGGCTCTAACTCATAGCACCCACAGCCTGTTTCCTCACAGTTAATGTTGGAGACCATTTTTGCAGCCAGTATGCCAATTCATCCCATTGAGGACCTTCTTCTTTTTTTCACCACTCCACTTTACCAAGTATGATACCCTTCTCTAGGGACTATGCTCAGCTGTTAACATGTCCAAAGTATGTGATATGAAGTCTTGCCATTCTCACGTCTAGGAAGCATTCTGGCTCTACTTCCGCCAAGAAAGATTTGTTCCTTCTTCTGAAAGTCCATGGAATATTCAATATTCTTCACCAGCATCATAATTCAAAGACATCAACTTTTATTTTATATTTCATAATTATTGTCCATTTTCAAGTACATATGAAGTGATTGAAAATGCCATAGTATGATAGTTATATAATTTTATGTCAGTTTGAAGATATGTAAAAGTGTTAGGTTGGTATCCAATCTGTCAATCACACCATAGCCTGATGGTGCCTCTTTGTGGCCATGGCCTTCTCATAAGGAGGGCCCTGGGAACCTCCCCTTCCTTTTGCATTCACTTGACTGCTTTCTGCCCACGTTGAGAGCTGCCAGAGTCTTGCCATGCTTCCATCGACCTTGGGTCCACACGACATTGCAATCACTGGCCTTTGACATCCCTGCATTCTGCATCATTGCATGTAACTGTGTAAGTTGGAAAGGAACTTATGGGCTAGTGTTGGACTTATGGACTTGAGTTGGACTGGCCTGGGATATTTCCTTGAAATAGAAATACTATAATGACTTCTTGATTGAAAACTATTTATTGCACATATATGAGTGTCACTTGATTTGTGTCTCTAGTCAGCCTGGCTTACATCCAGTTCACTGCCATCAAGTTGATTCCAACCCTTAGCAACTCTATAGGACAGGGGAGAGATATCCCTGTGGGTTTCCAATACTGGAACTTTGTATGGGAGCAGAACTGCTGATCTTGTGTTGAGCAACCCAACTGGGTTGGTTCTGACGCATTATGTTTGTAACCACTATACCACTAGGGCTCAGCTGTGCCTTATTCCTCAAAGTGACATCTTTTAACACTGGAAATTGGTCTTCAGCAAGATCTACCAGTGTACTCGGTCATATGACTTATTTTCTTTTTACACTGTTTTGATTGTGATGTGAGGGAAAATCTACAGAGTATATTGATTTTCCTTACAATTCATGCAATGGTTTATGATATTGATTGCAATACCTACAATGCAATACTACTTTTTCTATTCCCTCCCTTTTTTTGCCGTTTCCATTGGTCTTTCGTTCCCATTCCTTCCTGCCTTCTGAGTAACTCCCTGACAAATGCTGGGCTCTAAATTGTACATCGTTGACAGTATAGGTCTCCTATTTGGGGGCTGAAAGTTGAGCCATGGAGGTGAGGTCAGGTGTCAAATGGGAATTCCACTAGTGCCTATCATATCCTAAGGTTAGTCTTCCTATTTTGAGTTCTACATTTTCCCCCAGTTGATCCAGGGCCTACTACTGTGAGCACTTTCAGAGCAATCTGCAGTGAGAACCCTATGCTATCTTGGTCTTCTGGACTCAGCGCTGTGGAGCCTGGGCTTCATGTGGTCAGTGAATCCCTTTCATCTTCTTTTGATGCTATCTGTGTAATTCTGTATTTTGAATCTCTTCAATTTTTTCAGCTAGTGAAATGCACATGCTTTTCATTTTTGCTGTCCTAATTCCAGGTCTTTGCACCTTTTAATATAATTCTTTATTCCATCTTTTTGAATTCCCCTTTGAAATTTTATGTTCAGCTTCTTTATTCAGCGTCTTTACTTCATCAATTATTTCTATATTTCTCTCTCTCCTTTTCGTACTTCATCATTTCTTTCATTGGCTTCAGCTACTCCACATTCAAGGTGACATCCGTTTTGTCTTTTCTTTAGTTTCTATCTTTTTAATTATCTTTGAATTTCTTTATTTATGATGTTCTTGATATTATTGCAGAACTCGTATCATCTCAGGTGATTTGTGTTCAATGTGTCAACTTTCTTCTTGAAGTATTCTCTAATTTAGATGAGATATACTCAAATTCATACTTTGACTCTTGGGGACTTGTTTTAATTTTGTTGGAATTCGAGTTGAATTTGCCATTGATGGTTTGTTCCACAGTTCGTCTCCAGTCTCGTGACTGATGATATTGAACTTCTTTATACCGTAAATACTTGAGTATAAGCCGACGTTTTTTCAGCACATTTTTTATGCTGAAAAAGCACCCCAGCTTTGGGGGGTAAAATTAGTTGCCTTGGGTTATACTCGAGTATGTATAGTAGTTTATTTCAACAGATATAGTTGATTTAATTCCTGTGTATTTCTATCCAATATACATGATCCATGTCTATGGTTACTGTTTACATCCCTGAAAAATAAATCTTCAATCAATAAGCCATCCTTATTGGAAAATTCTATCATGAGATCTCCCATGTGGCTTCCATCCCCATGGCCATATTTTCTAACTAGTGATCCTCCTCCTTAGTTTCCAAATTTTGCATTCAAGTCATCAGTAATCTTGATTGCATGTTTCATCAATTTCAGACTGAAAAGGTTGGTAAAAATCCTCAATGGCTTTATTGTTACCATTAGTGGTTGGTGTGTAAATTTGAATAATAACTTTATTAATTATTCATCCTTGTAGGTGTAATATATCCTACACCTAACAATGGTGAACATTGGAATCGATGTTGAAACATTCTCTTTTTTAACATGAAAGTCATCCATTCCTTTCAAATTTGTTACTCTGGTATGTAAACCATATTATTGTGACATTCAAAATGGCCAATACCAGTCTATTTCAGTTCAATAACACCTAGAGTGTTTGATCTTTATGTGTTCCATTTTTTCATGGCTTCCAATTTTTCTAGATCCATATTTCATGCATCCCATCTTCTTGTTAGTGGTTATTGCAGTACTGCTGTTTCTTCTCATTTTGAGTCATTGCCACATCAACAAATATAGGTCCTGAAAACTTTATATCACTAAGGTCAACTCTACTTTGAGGAGACAGCTCTTCCCCAATTATATTTTGAGTGTCTTCCAACTTGAGGGGTTCATCATCCTGCACTATATGAAACAATATTCCACTGATATCAATGTGCTCCACAAACACCACTATTTTTTTCAGATGTAGATTGGCAGGTTATTCTTTCTAGTCTATTTAGCTTGTAAGCTTTTCTGAAAATTTTCCACCACGGGTAACTATGCTTGTGTTTGAAATACCAGTGGTATATCTCACAGGATCATGATGACTTTCAAGTTATGATAGTTCAAGAACCTGACATGTCTGACAACTTGGCATGCTAGCCTAATTCCGAATGGCCAGCACATCTCTCTTCTTGCTTTCTCTAGTTTCTGTAGACCACTGTACCTGAGCATGCATGGCTTAGGAGGTTGTGGAGTTAATTCTTGCTTCCTGGAGTAACCCTTAACCAATGACCCATAGGAGTTGTTGGACAAATAGCCACACTCCCTCACATTCTGGGCAGAATAACTAGTGGATTTTCTACAGTGTCTCCAGTAAGATTAACCTCCAGTTGCTCACAATTTTAAATTGTTTGATAATGTACTTTTCATTGGCTGCCTTCTTTCCCTTTTCTATTTCCCATTTCCTTATTGATATCTCCCCAGAAAATGGCTTAATTAAAACCTTTGTCTCAGGATCTAATCCTATGGGGAACCCAAACTCAATCACACAAGACATTTGTCAAATCATGGACTTAGTGGTTATATCTATTATATGTGTAGGTCATGGAAGAGGAGAATTCATACCATCACTTTGAATAGTCATTCGGAGTGCCAACTGGGTCCCCAGCATAGATCCTGGACATCAAAACTCACTGTTTCCTGTATCATAACACTTCCTTTTAGACTTCAGTCATTCAAAAAACTCAACAAATAGCTTGCTGTCTCACTTCAAATTTTGTAGTGTGCAAATATGGCTATGTTTTCATTGTGTGTTTAGCCCTGGACAAATCAGCTTTGACCAGGAAGGTGAAGTCATGTGGAAAAACAAACCAAAAACACTAGCAGCTGTGTGTTGTGGAAGAAAACCCTGTGGATGAAGTGCAATTTTTAGGGAACAGAGACCAGTAAGATAAACCAATAAGTGTCCACTGTTCTGATGTTAAGGAGAACCCTGGTGAGGCAGTAATTAAGCACTTAAGGGCTAATCAATCAGCAGTTCAAACCCACCATCTTCCCCAAGGAAGAGTTACGATGTGGCAGTCTGACCCCCTTAAGATTTACATTTATTACCACTACCAACTGATCTGAGAGGGATAGCATTAGGGGATCCTGGATCGCATTCTTAACCAGCTCTAATGGCAGAGTGGACTCCTCATTGATCTCCTAACCACAAAGAAAGTGGTTCTAACCTATCAGTTGGTCCATGTGAGAAATATGAGTTTGTCTGCTCTGGTAAAGATTTAAGCCTTGGAAAATGAAAGGGTGAAGTTCTATTCTATCTTGTAGGGTCTCTATGAGTCAGCTTCAACACAATGATAATGAGTTTGCTTTGGAATTTTGGGATAGAATAGGAGAAATATGTGCAACAAAGTTTAAACTTATTTTAAAAGTTCAGGGGTATTGCTCAGAGAGAGATTCTTGGAACCCACAAGACTGTTGTCCTTAGGCACCTTCAGATCTGGAACTGAACTCACTCCCTTGGCTCAATCTTCAGCCAAACAATAGGTAGATCTATAAGGTAAAAAGTAACACTAATCAACTATTTGAATCAAAAGGATATAATTTATTCAAAGATAAAGTTCAGAAGGGTCAGGAAAGAAGGTGGAATGGAAACAGGAAATACAAGGAGGAAGTGCGATAAGTGATATTACGTTGAGCAGATTGCAGTCAATATCATGAAGCAAAATATGTGTGAACTGTCAAATGGAAAACGGATGTATTCTGTAAACCTTCACCCAACTCACAATAAAGAGATTTTTTTTCAGCCTTGGAAACCTATGAGGCAATACTATTCTGTCCTATAGGGTACCCATGAGTTGAAATCAACTCAGTGGCAATGGGATATTGATGCTGATGCTTTCTGCCGATTCTAAAAAATAGGGTTATTAGCATATTGTGGAAATAGCATGAATGAGACTATGTAAATGGGGTTGGTTACAGATAAATTCTTGTAAATGTTAAAGGGTAAGTGATTGAGGATGGACTTACCCAAAAAGAGAAAATTATTGCAAGATTTTGTTCCAGGGATAAAATAAAAATAGGTTTCCTGTGGGTAAGACTTAAGCCTATAGATATGGAATTTAAGGAACTGGTATTCCATGATGGTCACCTTCCCGACACAATCACTCAAGACAAAAAGTGGGTGTATAAACAAATGAGGTGAAGAAAGCTTATGGAGCCTAGCTATCAAAAGATAAAGAGTCTAGGGTTTTAAAGACTAGAAGGTTCACAAGTGGCCATCTAACTCAGAAGCAATAAAGTGCACATGAAAGAAGCACACCAGCCTGTGTGATCACAAGATGTAGAAGGGATCAGGGATCAGGCATCAAAGAACAAAAAAATCATATCATTGTGAATGAGGGGGCGTACAGTTAGGGGATCCAAGATCTATCTGTAGGCAACTGGACAACCCCTTACAGAAGGGTCGCTGGGAGGAGATGAGCCAGTCAGGATGCAGTGTAGCAACGATGAAACATATAACTTTCCTCTCATTCCTAAATGCTACCACGCCCACTATCATGATCCCAATTCTACCTTACAAACCTGGCTCGAGCAGAGAATATACACTGGTCCATATAGGAACTGGAAACACAGGGAAACCAGGACAGATGACCCCTTCAGGACCAGTGCTGAGAGTAGCAATAACAGGAGGATGGAGGAAAGGTGGGGTAGAAAGAGGGATCTGATTACAAGGATCTACATATAACCTCCTCCATGAGGGAGGGACAACAAAAAAGTGGGTGAAGGTAGATGTCAGACAGTGTAAGATAGGACAGAATAATAATTTATAAATTATCAAGGGTCCATGAGGGGGAAGGGGGAAGGAGGGGAAATGAGGAGCTAATACCAAGGGCTCAAGTAGAAAGCAAATGTTTTGAGAATGATGATGGCAACAAATGTACACAGTGGATGTATGTATAGATTGTGATAAGAGTTGTAGGAGCCCCCAATAAAATGATTCTTTTTAAAAACCTCAAAGAGCAAAACACACCATGGTTTATTGTACATCAATGATACTTCAATAAAATTACATAAAAGAGGGGAAAAAGAAAGGGAATTTAAGGTAAAGAAAGTATTCCCTTTGAGGACCATATTGCAAATGTATATTTAGGCAGGCAATTAGATAAAGCCATTTTAAGTCTGGGCTTCTAAACCTGCCATCTGTCTGTTAGGAAAAGTATAATTAGCAACTAGAATCTCTCATACAAAATCAACTCAATATGGTCTTTCTGGTCTGACCTCCGTGGTGTTCTACTCTGCTTTGATGGAGCTCACCATATCATGACTCTATAACAAGATTGAGGAGTTATTTGCATTCTTATGTGGAAGGTAAATCTGTTTGGCCATTCTGTTAGACTAGTTCATTTTCTTTCCTACCATCCCATCTGCCATTTTAATTCAAAACAAGGAGAAAAGCATGTATGTGCCTTTTGAGGAAGGAGAAGATTTTGGTGTGGAAGAAATTCTCTTCTAGACTGCAAGGTAAGTATTTACCCCCTCTAGCCCTGTTGGAGGAGGGGAAAAGGAAGAGAGACAAGGCAAAGAGAACAACATAGTTAGTTGCATGCCTCCTTACTTGACCTGGGGATTGAGGGGAATATCAGTGACTATGGACCTGTTGTGCTCCCCATTTGGAAGCATGAAGAATAGAGGCTGCCAGGCAGAGCAGCCCTATGGGAAGTCACTGAAGACAAACATATAGAGAGTGCCATCAAGTCTACTGTGATCCATGGAGACCTTATATGAAATGGAATGGAGTGCTGTCTGATCTTGCACCATTGTCACACATTCCTGAATGTTGAAGTCCATTGTTGCAGCGATTCGGTCAATCTGCCTCAATAAGGATCTTCCATGTCCCTCTATTTCATCAAATATGATGTCTTCCTCTAGCAATTGTCCACTGATAGTGTGTCCAAAACACATTAGTCAGTCAGTATTCTCTTGTGATCCATAAGGTTTTCTTTCAGTAATTTTTGGAAGTGGACTAGCAGGCCCCTCTTCCTTGTCTGTCTTTGTCTAGAAGCTTCACTGAAACCTGTCCACCATGGGCAATCCTGCTGGTATTTGAAATTCTGGGAACAGAGCTTCCAGCATCATAACATTACACAAACCATTATAGTACAACCAACTGACAGATGAGTGGAGGATATCTATCTATCTATCTATCTATCTATCTATCTATCTATCTATCTATCTATCAATCTATATATATATATATATATATGGAGAGAGAGAAAAAACTGGCAATGCAGTCTGATTAGGCAATATTCTGATGATCTGCTGCTAACAGAAAGTATCCCCACAAATAACATCTTAAAGTAATGATAATATCAATTTTGCTCACAAATCTGCAATCTGGGCAGAGCTCAGTGAGGACACTAGTTTTGGCTTCATCAAGCATTAGCTGGGGTAGCTCAAAGGACAGAGGCTGCAGCTCTCTTAAGACTCACTCCCTCACACGACTGATACTTCTATTGGTTGGAGCTCAAGAAGAACCCTATATGTGACATTTTCATTTGGCTTGGTCTTCCTTGCAACATCCTGACAGGGTCCCAATGGTGAACAACCCAATACGACCAGGTGGAAGTCACAGAGCAACACTTCTGCCATAGTCAAAGGCCTGCCAAGATGCAAGGAAGAGGGAAAGCAGGCCCTGTTTCTGGAAAAAATGAACACAAACTCATCTTGTAACAAGAGAATGTGCGATGTGCAACATTAGGACAGTCATCTTTGAAGGACACAACCTGCCATGAGCCAAGATACAGAGACAGATTTCTACGAAAGCGAAAGGGCAGGACTTAGACTTAAAGATAAAGCCACAGACTTCATAGGACAAGAGCAATAGGGAGACAAGCAAAGGAAAGCTCTAGGACGCAAGCCTAACATGGCTAAAGATAGGGACAATGTCAGGACTGAACTGGAAGCAAGCAGACACCTGTGCAAGGCAGAACCCGTGAAGTTGTGAGTGCCTTCAAAGCTAAGTCAAAGTACCTTGGGGCGTGAGAAGGGAAGGAGCAGGAGAAGGAATTAATGGGTAGGTTTATGGAATTTGTAAGTCTGGAGGCAGAGCATCAGGAATAGCTGAGTTCTGGCACTCAGTTGATACCATCAGAGTTTGAACCTTTTCCTTTCAGAACTGTTTCCTTTTGAGTTTCACGTAGGCTTCCTGATGACAGCTGTAGTTTTATCTAGAAGCTCAGGAATTCTATTAGAGAGAGGCTCATTCCCTTTCTAATCATTGGTGGTACTATCAGGTAAGCATTGGATTGCTAACTGCAAGGTTGGCAGTGCTACCCTACCAGCTACCTCATAGGGAAAAAGATGGAACTTTCTGCTCACATAAATATTTACAGTCTGAGAAACCCCACAGGGACCTTCTATGATTCAAAATGGACTCATTGGCAATGGGGAAATTGTTTCTGGGGCATTTTTTAGGGTTAGATATCATTAACCTAGCATGAGTCTCATACTGAGTCTGACCCAGTCCCTTTGGACAGAGGAAAGTCATGCTCTGACTAGCCAGGCATGGAGCTGGCAGATTGGGTCAATGCCAGCAGAAGCATGGAGATGGAGCATGGTGGAAGAGTGATCCCAAAGATACAAGCCATGTGCTGTGAGTGGAAGAAGGGCAAATGAATGCTGCATTAATTAACCAGTCATTGACAAAATGAGGTTGCATAACAAATGGCTCCAAAACCCAGCAGTTCAACAAACAGCCCAACCCCTTCCCTCCCACACACACAGTTCTTAAAAATCAGGATCAGGGAGATTAACTGGAACTTTGAACTTGGCACTTCAGGGCTTGGAAGAGGTGACAGTGCATGTAAAGGCCTTGGGGCAGGAGAGATCTTGGTGTGACTGAAAGCCCAGAAGAAGACTAATTTGGGGGAGGTGAGATCATAGGAATGGAGTTTTCAGTGAGCATTTCCTTGAGAGCCTTCAAGCAAAAGCGATTTTTCTATATTCATGTTTTAGAAGTAGATCTCCACCCATTGGGTAAAGCTTTGGATATTGGATTGGTGTCGGTATGCAGGGAAAAAATAAATGGGATTGTTATGGATTAGGAGCCTGTGGTAGTCACCTAATCTTGTGTCAAGTTAAGGATTAGGAGTGTAGGCGTGGAGTCTAGCCTGCCAATCTGGAGATAGTGAGATTTTTATGTGGGCATAGCCTTCTTCTGAGAACTCTGAGAAATCTGGTACTTCCTCCTTGGAGGTGGAAGGCACCTCTCTCTCTCTCTCTCTCTCTCTCTCTCTCTCTCTCTCTCTCTCTCTCTCTCTCTCTCTCTCTCTCTCTCTGCTACTCCTTGGGAGACATTGCAGAAGGCAAGCCAAATGGATGCGACCAGACCTATGAAGCCAAAGAAGCCTCAGAGAGATCGCTGCCAGCACTGAGATGCTTACAATGCCACTGGATCCACAAGACTTTCCACCCATTGGCCTGTGATTATCCTGCATTCAGCATCACTGCACATGTTTTATGGGTCTGAAAAGGAATTTATAGATTGGTATCAGACATATGGGCTAATATCAGACTTATGGATTTGATCTGCACTGGGCTGGGACGTTTGCTTAATGTACAATTACTGTTTGATATAAAACTCTCTCTCTGGATTTATAAGGTAAAATTAGACCAGAACATGTACTCTGGTACAGACAGGATCTGGAAACACAGGGAATCCACGACAGATGATCCCTTCAGGACCAGTGGTGAGAGTGGCAATACCAGGAGGGTGGAGGGAAGGTGGGGTAGAAAGGGTGAATCGATTACAAAGATCTACATAAAACCTCTGCCCTGGGGGACGGACAACAGAAAAGTGAGGGAAGTGAGATGTTTGACGTGTAAGATATGACAAAATAATTTATATATTATCAAGGATTTATGAGGGAGGGGGAGGAGGATGGAAGTTGGGAATTGAGGAGCTGATACCAAGGGCTCAAGTAGAAAGCAAATGTTTTGAGAAGGATGAGGGCAACACATGTACAAATGTACTTGACACACAATGGGTGGATGGATGGATGGATGGATGGATGGATGGATGGATGGATGGATGGATGGATGGATGGAATGACTGTGATAAGAGTTGTATGAGCCCCCAATAAAATTATCAAGGGTTCATAAGGAGGGGGGAGTGGGGAGGGAGGAGAAAAATGAGGAACAGGTGCCAGGGGCTTATGTGGAGAGCAAATGTTTTGACAATGATGAAGGAAATGAATGTATAAATGTGCTTTATAATGGATGGATGGATGGATTGTGATAAGAGTTGCATGAATCCCTAATATAATGATTAAATAATAGGGAAATGATTTTTAAAAACCACCAACACTCTCTCATACACATGAGTCTCCCTCGATTTTCCTCTAGCATACCCAGACTAATACACAGTTCGCCCCTGTCCTATAGGGCCGCTATGAGTTGGCATGGACTTGAGGGCAGTGGGTTTGTTAGGGCTTTGGAGTTCAGCACGCCTTTGTTGGTGTGTTTGAGTCTATTTTTGTAGCTGTTGTGTGCAGGTCAGTGGCTCATCTTCCAGCACTCTATAGGACCATATTTTGTTGTGACCCATAAGGCTTTCATTTGTTAATATTTGGAAGTAGATCACCAGGTCTTTCTTCCTAGTCTGCCTTAGGCTAGAGCAGTGGTTCTCAATCTGTGGGTTGTGACCCCTTTTGGGGTCCAGCGACCTTTTAACACGAGTCACCCGATTCATGGCAGTAGCAACATTACAGTTATGAAGTAGCAAGGAAAATGATTTTATGGTTGGGGGTCACCACAACATGAGGAATTGTATTAAAGGAAGGTTGAGCACCACAGGGCTCGAGGTTCCACTGAAGCCTGCCCATCATTGCTGACCCTTCTGGGGTTTGTCATATCGGTGGCACAGCTTCCAATTTCACAGCAACACTCTAGCTTCCACTGCACCACGAACTGATAGACAGGTGGTGGACTGTTCTTAAAAGCCACCTGATTTACGATGCTTTGTTTTGACAGCCCTGGAAAATGGATACAGAATCTAGTTTCATAGTCAATGCAAGACACACCTTGGGGCAGTAGGGATGGCATGAAGTGAATAGATTCAAAATATATTTTAGGGAGAGGAAGGATGACAGTTAATGCCTGGGGGGTGTGCAAGAAGGAAGGAAGCAGAGACACCATTGATATTAAGTGCCTGAGTTAAGACAGGAATTTCCAGGGAAGCTGGTGGGTCATAATGGGAGAATTTCACACTCCCCGGGGACAGGGGGAGCATTGATTAGTTCATATGTCTGCGCATCTTCTCAGACAATAGAGGCTTTGTCATCCTCAAATGAAGCATGCAGTTGGAGCTCAGAGAGGGCATGCAGTGCAAATGAAGACTGGCTTGATTGAGATGGGTGGACCAGGGCCACTATTCAATTCTGAGGAGCTTCAGCAAACCTGCCCAGTGTCTCTTGGAGAGTGGGCATGTCTCATGGCCACAGAGGGCCTTTTAATGTTTCACCTCCCACTGCAGCAGCCAGAGGCTCTATCAGCTCATCCTGGAAAGGAAACATACTACCTGCCATCAGGTTCATTTCTTCAAAAAGGATGGAAGAATACAAATGAAAGACTACAGTTTGAAGGGGTCTTAGGCAGACTATCAGGCTCATTAAAGCTTCATTTATTAAAACTTCATTATTCAGAGACATTCTCCCAGTAGGATGTATCCTGGGGTGGGGGTGGGCATGAGGAGGAAGGCTTGGAGCAGGGTAGAGGAACAACCCCACACCCCCAAAAAATACCTTCCCAAGAAGCAATTCCAGTGGGCACAGATTAGATAGAAGTTTCATCCTCTGGTCACTTGATGTTTGTCCCTCTCTTTTATCTGAATGCTCTTTCCACATTGCTCAGATGAAGCATCAAATTTATATTAAAATGCAAGTTAGGAAGCATCATCCCCAACCAACCTTGTTCATCAAAATGGTAGTGCTCTCTCCGGGTACCCTGAGTTCAGTTTGTCAACAAGCTGAAGCAGTTGAGCTGGGGCTCTGTGAGGCCCAGGAGCATGAGTTCATTAATATCCGACCCATAATGCCTTGCTGGGTTTATGCCAACAAAGCCCTGTCACTCCTTACCTTAGGATTTACTCACTCCTTGAAACAGGCATTTATTTACACACAGTTTGACCTCATGATGGTGTTCAGCAGATGTGGATCTTACTTATTTGCATTGTTCTGTGACAGTTGCAAAATTCGTTAGTGGCTCAAGGATCAATCCTCTGTGGACTGCGCCGAAGCTAGATGAAGCAAGCGGGTTCTCGCTGATTCATCCTCCCTCCTTAGCAATGCTTGCTAGTCAGGATAACATAGTGCCCATTAAAGAAACTGCCTGTATCAGTTTAAATTTGTGACCTGGGCGGGAGGGAGGGTCATGATCACAAGTGACAGAAACTGACGCTTGACTAACTTAGGGAAAAATGCCTAATGGTAGATAAATGGTGGGAAGACAAGAAAATGTGGCAAATGCCTGGGCAATCTCAGGTCTGTGAAGCAGGTACTGGCGAAACACTCCTCCTGAGGCCAAAGCGTGCCCTCTGTAGTACATTAAATCACATTCACACACACCCATTCATGTTCACATGGAACCTGAGGCTATGGCCTTACTTGGAGAGGAGGTCTTGGCAGATGTGCTTAGATAAGGATTTCAAGAGCTCCATCTTTCTGGGTTTAGATTTCAGATGGATACTACATGCACTGATTGGTGTGTTCTTATAAGAAGAGGAGTGGGCACACAGAGACCCCGTGTGAAGACACTGGCAGAGATTGGATCAGTGCATATATAAGCCAAGAAATATCAAGGATTAGCAGCAGTGACCAGAAGCAGAGAGAGGCTACTTTGATTCTCCTTCAGAGCTCTCAGAAGGAATGAATCTTGCCCACACCTTAATTTTAACCCTTTGCCCTTCAGAAAAGTGAGAGAACAAATGCCTGCTGTTTAAGTCACTCGATTGGTAGCCATTTGTTACAGCTACCCCAAAGAACCATTATGGATTGATCTGTAGCCCCCTCAAAATATGTAAGAAATTTGAACCTTGGTGGACATGATCCTGTTTGAAAAGAAGGGAGTTCTTTTGTAATATAAATGAGGCTGTATGGCCACTGGAGATCCCTTCATAGAGGGGTTTAGAAGAGGAGATGGGTCAGTCAGGGTGCGAGGTAGTACCGATGAAGAACACAGCTTTCCCCCTGATCCTGGATGCTTCCTCCCCCCAACTACCATGATCCGAATTCTACCTTGCAGGGCTGGATAGGGCAGAGGTTGTACACTGGTGCTTATGGGGGCTGGAGGCACAGGGAATCAAGGGTGGATGATACCTTCAGGACCAAAGGTGTGAGGGGCGATGCTGGGAGAGTGGAGGGTGAGTGGGTTGGAAAGGGGGAACTGATTACGAGGATCCACATGTGACCTCCTCCCTGGGAGATGCACAGCAGAGAAGGGGGGGGGGAAGGGAGACTCGGGATAGGGCAAGATATGACAAAATAACAATGTATAAAGTACCAAGGGTACATGAGGGAGGGGGGAGCGGGGAGGGAGAGGAAAAAAAAAGAGGACCTGATGCAAAGTGATTAAGTGGAGAGCAAATGCTTTGAGAATGATTGGGGCAGGGAATGTGCGGATGTGCTTTATATAATTGATGTATGTACATGTATGGATTGTGATAAGAGTTGTATGAGCCCCTAATAAAATGTAAAAAAAAATGATTAGGGCAAAGAATGTACAGATGTGCTTTATACAATTGATGTATGTATATGTATGGATTGTGATAAGAGTTGTATGAGTCCCTAATAAAATGTTAAAAAAAATGAGGCCATATGAGAATAGGCTTGAGCCTAAACCTAAACACTTCTGAGTTAAAGGCCAGGATAGACCCAGTAACACACAGTACGGGGAGAAAGATAGCGAGGAATGCCAAGGAACTTTCTGGTATCCACAAAGAAGGACCCTGACCTAGAGTCGCACTCCAAATTTGAACCTGTAAGCTCCAAAGCAGGGGGAAAAGTGTTTTAAGGCGACTGACTTGTTGGATAATTTTTGGTTAAGGAGATTAAGACAGGAACTTAAGACATCCTCCAATCCTTCCTCTGGCTTCGTTCCATTTTTCTCACATTCAAGAGTCCTCCCAGAGGATTCAGTCAGGTTGTTGTTGTTCAGTGTCATAGGGAGGGTTTGGATTCATTGTGACCATACATACAACATAATCATACACTGCCTGGTCCTGTACCATTCTCACAGTCATTCTTAAGTTTGAGCCCATTGTTGCAGCCACTGTGTCAATCCCATTTGTTGAGGGCCTTCCTCTTTTTCATTGCCCCTCTACTTTCCAGAACACGATGTCCTGCTCCAGGGACTGATCTCTCCGGACAACATGTCAAAGTTAAGGCGAAGTCTCATTATCCTTGCCCTGAGGAACATTCTGGCTGTACTTCATCCAAGTTAGATGGGTTTGTTCTTTTGGCAGTCCATGGTACATTCATTACTCTTTTACTTCACTATTAATCAAATATATCTATTCTTCTTTGGTCTTCCTTGTTCAGTGTTCAACTTTCACATGAATATGAGACAGTTGAAAATACCATGGCCTGGGTCAACCCGCCCCAGTCCTCAAAGTAATCTCTTGCTTTTCAACACTTTAAAGAGGTCTCGTGTAGCAGATTTGACTAGTGAAATGTGTCCTTTGTTCTCTTCTCTGCTGCTTCCATGAGAATTGATTGTGGATTCAAGCAAGACAAAATCCTTGACAATTTCGATCTTTCCTCCATTTATCATGATGTTATCAATAGGTCCAGTTGTGAGGGTCTGGGCTTTCTTTACATTGAGTCATAATCCAAACTGAAGGCTTTAATCCTTCATCTTTATCAGCAAGTGAATCAAGTCCTTCTCATTTTCAGCAAAATTGTGTCATCTGTATAATGCAGGTTGTTAATAAGGCTTCCTCCAACCTGATGTTCCATCAGGCACTGCTCCTTAATGAGTTTAGGTCATGAAGGATAGTCCTCCATAGGCACATTGATTATTACACTACCCCCCTCACAAAATAAATTCAGAGAGAGAAAATTTCCCCAAAGCAATGGAAAGCTTACTAGAGAAGTGGAGGGTGCTCAAAGCCAAAGGTGACACAAACTGGAAATCAATACTAGCTTTCAATACCTGCAGTCATCTAATAGTTCACTGCACTATCTAAGGAAAGGTGAGGAGAACTGGGGCAATTCCATTAAAAAAAGACAATGCAGGGTATATAAGTCCGTCATTCCTCTGGAGAAGAAAAACACATAGTTGGGTTGTAGAGCTTTGTTTGCTAATCAACCGAATGTAGTTGTAAGGCAGGGGTGTGTGTGTGTGCGCGCGCGCGTGCGTGTGTGTGTGTGTGTGTGTGTTGAAGGGAGGGGCTTGCCATTCTATTTCATAGCCAGGAGAAAGATGAGCCTCTTCCCATATAATTTGCTCTGTGGCAAGTGTCTGATCTACAAGGAACTTTTATTTGACAAGGACATTGCCGAGAAAAAAACGGGAAGCTTGTGTTCATCTCTGCTGAGAGGTGGAGTCAAAGAGATGGGCTTTATGACAGACACCCTGATCGTGCAACCAAACTATGAAATGGCCTCATACATTCAACACACATTTGCTGCACCTTCCCAGTGTGCTGCCCAGATATTACCAGGCAGAGTGTTTTATGGGCAGCATTTTAGAGTTAGGCAGGCAGAGGGAGTGTCTTTGTGTTGCCTTTACCAGTCCTGGGATTGTTCTAGGACAGGCATGTCTTTTTCCTCTAAAGTAACTGATGGCGTGTAAAGAAGGAGTCTCCTCAGTAAGACGGGTTAAACCAAACCCAACCTATGACAATCATCTCAATTGGAACACATAGCGACCCTATACAAATACCCGTAGGGTATCCAAGTTTGTAACTCTTTTGGGGGGTCAACTACCATATCCTTCTCTTGCAGAACCACTACAGAGTTGACCGTTGTGTTAGCAGCTGAATGCTTAATCACTGTGCCCATTTTGTTTGCTGAGCCGCCCTCAAAACACTGAACAGGTTTTCTGGGTACCAAGTATGTCCACTTCTATGTCTGACATAGGGTGTTTGCTGAGCCGCCCTCAAAACACTGAACAGGTTTTCTGGGTACCAAGTATGTCCACTTCTATACCTGGCCTAGGGTGTTTTCTCCAAGTTGATAGGAGGTGCAAATCAGTTACTAGGGGTTTGGCAGAGTCAGTATGGAAACTGGGAGGGTGTGTGAAATTTGAACCAGAGTAGAACAATTCCAAGACACTTCCTAGGGATTCCTGGCATATAATATGCAAATGATAGTCAAGATATATAACTGTGTCTCTGTTCTTGGTTCTGTCAGTACCTGGTGTGGCCTCAAAGGAGAAACCTGGTCTCCTGCTATTTTGAGCATCTAGTGTGAATGACAGGAGATAAGTCACATGCTAATGAACCCTGGTGGTGTAGTAGTTAAGCACCATGGTGCCCGGCTATCAAAGCATATAGCGTCTGGGGTCTTAAAGGCTGGAAGATAAACAGGGGGCCATCTAGCTAAGAAACAACAAAGCCCACATGGAAAAAGCACACCAGCCTACACCAACATGATCGCTGAAGACAAAGCGGGTGCATAAGCACATGCGAGCATGTTTTCTTGATGTGCACTCACCCTTTACATACAACTCTCTTATACATACGTGTTTCTGTGGATTTGTTTCTCGAATGCACCCAGACTAACATAAGCAGCATGAAACGCATTTAAGAAGCCTAGACAAGGGCAGGGCAGGATATTCGGAGGGACTGGATCCAGAATTAGAGAGGAAGGAGCCCTGGTGGCAAAACGGGCTGCTAGCTCCCTGTCCCAAGGGGGACAATGAGACTGCTGGCTCCCATGAAGATTTACAGTCTTGAAAACTCCATATAGGGTCACTGTGGTTGGAATCCACTGGACGGCAGTGACCTTTTGGGATTGAAGGTGGAAGCCACCAATGACTTCCTGCCATTGAGCCAAGGAGCCTCCGGAGAGTGTGTGAACTTCTGGAATGCAGTGAACAACCTCTGCACATCTGCTTTTCGTGCTGCCCAAGTCATGGCCTTGGCCTTTGCTTAAACATATTCATCCAGAAGTGAACCATCACAGCTGCTCCCTCGGGAAGCTTGGGGCTGAGCTCTCTGGTTCCACTCTGTCAGCATTTCTGGTCCGGGTACCTCCCCTCTGCCCCGGCACAGGCAATGTGCTTTTGGAAGCAGTGCTCCCTGGGTAGTGGGTGTGATTTGCCTCCTCTGGCCTAACATGATGAATGCTGAGAGGGGGTGGAGACTAGGGGGTTAAACTCCCTGAACTTTACCTAGCCCAGGGGAAAACTTATTATTTAAAGTAAGTTTTAGACAGAATCTTTAGAAAGATAAATGGTTAACTTTATGTACACAATTACTCCCCAACACATAGGCTCAACCTCATAGGCTGTGGATGACCTTGAGCAGGTGCTCAGTCACAATGGGTTTCTATCAGGATTGAGAGTTCAGCTCTCTCAACTCTCCAACTGGTTATTAGCACCATAGTCTCGTTTCTATTTTGGTATTTACTTTGTTTTTAGGGGGAAAAGACTCCCAATCCAACTATATTTTATTAGGAACTCCTTTGCTAAGTTTTACACAAGAAAAAGGCACAAACTGCTGTTCTGGATGAAGGAGAGCATCCGCATGAGGCCACAATGGTGTCGGAAGGACCCACAGCCACAGTGACTTAAATAAAATGACACCCATTCTGTCCTGCTGACTCTGACTCATAGTGACTCTGTGTAGGGATCCTGAAGTTGCTACCTTTACAGGAAGCAATAACCTCATCTTTCTCCTGTGGAATGACTAGTGGCTTTGAACCAGCGACCTTGCTCTTAATAGTCCAACACTATCCAGCATTACCACCTGGGCTCCTGAAAACTTAAATAAGACATAGAAAACAAACAAGTTTGTCACAAAATTGTGACTGAAGACAGATCAATTCATGGAGTTTCAGGAGGGCCTGTGAGAGCATGAGCGGGACCTTCATTGGGATGTGCACACTACCGTATATCGTTGAGTGTGGCCCGGGGAGTGGACGCAAGCACACTGCCTGAGGGACAAGCTTTCCACTGCCAGTCAGCAGTAGGAAAGAACTCAATGGCGGCTGAATCTGTGGCCCCTCAAAATGGATGTAGGGTCTCCACATAGACTCTCACTGTGAGCCACAGCCTATTGCTCAAAATTTAAGCTCAAATACGACTTAAACGCCAAACATTCTGTTTCCTTAAAATAGGGTACTGCCAGGATCAGCTAGAAGTCTGCATGACCTATCAGATCTCAACGCCGATCTCAAATCACTTCACATGATCCATTCTACCAGTCATGTCAAGGACAACTAGAGGTCTGCATGAGCGAGCCCAAATCGCCTCCTCACTTACCCATTCCAGAGGCTGTGCCTGTATAACCTATCGACTAACACATTCCCATATGCCGTGGTTATGAAACCAACCATCATGCTGGAATAAGGATCAATCACGATGCAAGGGTCAGGGTCAATGGGAAAGCAAAATAGGGGCTGAGGGGAGCCAAGAGGGGTCGCTTCACTCAATCCCTAAACCTGATCTAATGTCACTAGACTGGGGTCTTCCTCACATCTCAAGGGCACCCGATTCATGATTGAAGTGAATTGTGCTTATTCAATCTTTGTTCTGCTTGCTGTCCTGCTGTGCTGCATCCTCTTCTTGCTTTTTTGTGCATGACTCCCTCTGTTGTGGTGACAAATGGCTCGAGAGGGATTTGACATAGGGAGAAAGCCCACCCACATCAACTGTCACCAGAAGCAGACACTAAGTCCATTTCTCTCACCTCACAGAACTACGCACACCAGACACTGGTAGGGCTGCCTGGGAGGGGAACCCTTAGTGCAGTGGTTCTCAACCTGTGGGTTGCGACCCCTTTGGGAGTCATATGACCCTTTCACAGGGCTCACCCAATTCATAACTGTAGCAAAATTACAGTGATGAAGTAGCAAGAAAATCATTTAATGGTTGGGGGAGGGGGGCATCACCACAACAAGAGGACCTGTATTAGGAAGGTTGAGAACCACTGCCCGAGTGTGTTTAGGACTTTGCTGCCCTCAAGGTCATCAGACATTCCTGAAGGCAGAGCCACTGCAGGAAGCCCTTCTGGGAAATGCCCTGAAGACAGGTCTCAACCAACTCCACCCTCACCCTCTGAGATCCTAATCATAGGACGCATGGAAATGCTCCCTGCCACTTCGAAGGCTGTAAGTCCATGGGAGCAGAAAGCCTCCTCTTTCTCCCTTGGAGTGGTGGCTGGTGAGTTCAAACTGCTCACTTTCTGGCTAACATAACCCACAGACCAGCTCCCCCTGAGCTCAATTTGGTTTGCCGCACAGCACACATTGTTTGGAACCTTCTGAAATAGCTATGCACATGTGCAGGTTGGGGGGATTTCGCACAAGATGCAGTTTTCCACCCTCTCTTGGCAAAAATATTTTTTGCAAAAGGCTTGTATTCTCTTCTGGATCTGAGTAGCAGCTACTCTCATGAAGTCATAGCACATGCATTCATGCTACAGTCCTCCCAACTCCCTAATGTCTTACGCCGAGTCTGCTCCATGCTTTTCTGTGTCCTACATGGCAGCTGTAGGCACCCAAGGCATGGGCTCTGCAGCCTGGGTCCAAATCTCTCCTTCCCACTTCCTCACTGTGTGGTCCTAGGCTCATGACTTTATCATCCTGTGCCACTGATTTTTCATCTGTAAAAGGAGGCCAAATAGAGTCCACACATAGGCTTGTTAAGTGGAATAATTGAATTATTATACACAAAAAGCTTAGAACGGTGCTTGGCATCTTGCAAATACTATTAGGTGGTTTAGCATAGGGACTGGGTCATCCATTACATATGCTCAGGTTCAAACTTCCGGCCAGGAAGGGGTGGTACACCTAGGTGGGCATTACACCTGGATTGGCCCATCTGGGCCAGGTGAATTCAATCCAGCCATTGGGGTTGACCATGACCGTCAACCATGCCTCCCTATGGAGGAATTGAAAAGGCAGGATCTTGACCGCTCCGATGTCTCCCTTCACCCACTTTTCTGTTGTCCGTCCCCCAGGGAGGAGGTCACATGTAGATACTTGTAATCAGTTCCCTCTTTCCAATCCACCCTCCCACAACCCTCTCAGTATCACCACTCACAAATGTGATGTTTCCAGACTGAAATAGAATAAGGACGAAAGACCTGATCATCTCCATCCACACATCGACCTCTGGCCCGCCACGGTTGGCTTCCCCTCCCAGACCTGGTGATAGCACAGACTGGCATAGTTTGCTCCGCTTCCCATGAGGTGCCCATGAGAGGCTGACTCGACAACCACGGTCAAGATCAACAGCTTGAACTCCTTTATGGGTCTACAGAAACAAGAACAACCTTCTGAAAGGAGGTCGCATTGCTATTTGGGACTGGGAGAATGCCTTTGTGACAAGGATTGTGCTCTGGATCCCAAAGGCGACTTTTAAACACAGCCACATAGCAACTCCGGAAATTGCCATAGTAGAAGCCAGGTTTAAAAAAAAAAAAAGTTCTACTGGCTTGGTCAAAGGAGGCCAGAGTTGGATGGGGGTGGGTTGGGGTGGGGTAGGGTGGGAGACTCCTCTAAAAATGAACAAATTTGTTTCCTTACATATCTGTCATGTCTTTTGGTCCTGAAAGAAAGGGGGGAAAAAGCAGACGAGAGGAGGAAACGGCGACTGACAGTCATCTTGTTGGTATTCCCACAGCATCCCCTCCTTAGGCACTTGCTGCCATCTCATCCAACTCCACTCAGTATATTTTCACCCAGCAATGATGCAGAAATGTCTGTGTACTGCAGTGTTATTGTAGTCGGGCAGCGTTTACGGGTTTGACTTTCAACTCAGCATGGCAGGACGTCTAGAAGCAATTATAACCAGCACCTGCTCTGTCTGTGCGGTGGGCAGGCAGTGACGGATCCCCAGCTTCCAGAACACTAGTGCCCCCTCCCAGCTCAGGATAATGACGGTGACACTCGGCCTCCTTGTTGTCTGGGGGAGCTCTAGGAGCTCTCCTCTGAAACCTCATATTATTGGCATTTCTTTGAGTGAACACATCAAAATAGTGACTGTAAAGGAAGGTGTAGGAGATGATTATTGGTGACAAGACAAGCCTCAACCACCTCCAGAGAGCATGTCTCCTAAGTGCAAAGTATGGAGAGGGAGGAAACAATTGACCACAAATGGAATAGGCTCTGAGTCTCGCCACACAATGTATGTGAGTGGTCACTGAGGCGCCAATATTATGGCTGGAGGACGGATATGGTTTGTGCAGCCGTGATTGCCATCCAGAACGTGCCGTGCTATTGTGAAAAACGATTTTTTTATTCTGAGCAAATCTCTGCTTCCACTTGCTTTAATGCTTCGCCAGAGAGCCAGGGACTCTGGGAGGGGTGGGGACGCACAGGGCTGGGCTGACCTCAGGAACTCATGTGTAAAGGGCTTTTTCTCACTTGGAAGCAGGCTGGGTTCACAGCTGTTCTTTCTGGTAAAGCTTGTTTCTGAACCTTGCCACGTCTGAGTCCGAAGAGGGAAATGAAGGTGACAAATGCTGCGAGGAGCCCTGGGCACATCTTGGCTATGGTCCTGCTTAAGTCTGTTTCATTTGAATCCCAGTTTTACCTTTCCTCCTTTCTGGGTTCCGAAGCATCAGATGGGTGCCAAACGCTTCCACGGACAACTAAAGCTGAACAAGGTGCAGGCAGATGAAGAGCAATGGGAGGTTGGTGTTTGGGAGAATGAATACTTGGGCTTCCTAGGCCAGTCCAGCTGGTGGTTAGAGCCCTGTTTCAGATTCCACTGAAATCTCCTAGTGTCCAAGGACCAAGTGGCTCCTAAGTCCAGAATTTCTGTTACATGTCTCACCAAGGAGAAGCTGGGCCAAAATGCATTGAAGAATAAAGCAGGAGCTTGGCTTGTGAATCCACTCTCTGATTCTGAAATTTCAAAGGCTCCGTGCACAGACATTTCAACACTGAAAGCACAGCAGGGAAAATCAAAGACTTGGGCTTCCTCCTTGCCTCTCTTTTAGGGCTTTTATGGTTTTCCAAGGCGCCTCCCAGAGCCGAGTGTTGTATAGGTCATGTTTAAAAATGTCGTAGTTCTGAGAGACTTGCTGTTCTGCTTTCTTTTGCAAGGAGACCCGGTTTCTTGTCATGTGGCCAAACACAGAGCACAGATGTCTGTGGGCCCCCTCCCTTTCCCCTGACTTTTGCTCTCTTCTCTGGATACACTACTGACCTGTTCTCCCTTACAAGATCTGAACTGCTCACACACTTCGTTAAATTCTCATCCTAGCGAGAAGCATCCGAGCATCTTATTAGAGCCTGTATGAGTTCTGTTCTGGATGCCTATTTGTGTAACTTCAGGTCTCTGGCATGGAAACGTCCCATGCCCACAGACCCACACAGGTAATATAAACTCCAACAGTAGTTTAAGGTTTAAGGTGGTCACAGGGAACACTGGGGCCCGTGTCTCCTGGTGAACCCTTCAGGCTGTCTAAAGGGGCTAGTTCCATCTCAATGCAGCCATGCAGGAATGTAGACCGGTTAGGTAGCAAGACAAGGGGTTGTTCCTCTCCATGCTTAGGGGGCCCCCTACAGGAGGTTGGAAGCCAATGCGGGCTAAGCCCAAGCCCGGAGAGCTTACTTGACGCCTCCCAGCTGAAAGCCCTTAAAAGGCTGGAATCTGGAGACCACCGCCCCTTCCCTTCAGCTGCTTCTCTGCCTTCCACTCAGCAGGGCTGAGTGTGCAGTGTCATGAGGGTGCCCGTGTTCAGTTTAGTGTAACGCCGGAACCTTCTTCTCTCATGTACATAAACCCACTCGGAATACCAACCAGACTTTGGTGTGAATTTCTTTCCAGTGTGTAGCCAAGGACCGAGACATTTCCCACCCGAGAAACCTAACAGACCCAGACTTACAATAAACCCATATTTTTATTTATAAGGCAAGAGGTGACCAGGTCTAGACAATAATGGTGAAGAGGGCCCTGGGTTTGAGAAAGATTCTGAAGTAGAATCCATAACCCTTAGAAATGTATTGGCCTTGGGGAGGGGCAAAGAGGGCTGGATTGAGAAAGTCTCTGGCATCCAGTTCTGACTTGACTTCTGGATCCTGAATCCTTCAGGGCCATGACCTTGCCCTCCAGCCAGACTTTCCAATAGCCGTCTTCTCAGAGCCTTGTTAAGTTCTCATAATACATTACACCTGCCATCCTGTGAGCGGCTACCAAACCCAGGCACTTTTTTCAAAGACAAGCTCGCTCTCTCTACCCCTAAGAGCAGGTAGTTTGGGGATGATGGATATGAGATACCACAGAAGACAAATCTGTTATCTTCCATGGTGCACAAAACATGCTGTCACAACCAGGACTCGTGACAATCCCTCAGTTTCCTAAATTGCTTCACTGCTACTTTTTAATTAAGCCTCATTAGATTGTCATATATTGATAAGAGGGATGACCCTGAACTAGATGCATAAATTAAAGCTATCCTCATCCTGTGCTTTTATATGAATGTGTTAATTATTTTTGTCATTAGGGAGAATAATGGAGGGATGGAGCAATACCAAACGGAGTTTGACAAAGTGTTGGTGTTTGCTGCGGCAAACGTGGTGCGTGTCAGATACAATCCGTCACCCAGTGAGTCTGCAATTAACACCAAGGGACAAAGGTAGGATTCCCTGTAATAAATAACCTTCCTCCCAGATGCTAATGGAGACCCAGCAGGACCCACTGTTGTGTTGTCGCAGTTGTACACGGGCCCTTAGAGGAGACAGAGCTGGTGTTTGAAACGAGTCTTGTTTGCCCCCAGTTGGCTCACACATTTGTTTTTTAAATGGCATAATCACTAACATTTAAACACAGGGTGATGTCACGTAACAATCTGCAGCTTCTGAGAAATGGAGAGGCCCGACTTTGCTGGTTGACAGTGCAGAGGGACTGGGGGAGCAGTCAGATATGGTGATCAGAGTTTGGAATCCTTGTCTTCCAAGTACATGTGTCAAGGAGTTCAAGGGTTCAGAAATTTAGGAGGGAAGTTCCAGAAGACAAGTTTGTGTGGTCGATAATAAACCAATATAGGGGTTGAGATTTCAATCTGTTGGCTATTTATTTTGTGCTTGGTAGCCAACCAGCCCAGAATTCCTGACCTCGCCGACCTGTGAAACAAGGACCATTCCAGAATGACATAGAAGCAAGCACGGAAGCGAGGGCATCCATTACCCCGAATGCGTAGGGGTCAGGAACTAAGTGCTTTCTGTAGAACAGCTCCAGAAGGCAGACCTTTGGCTGGAAAACCTGTTAGGGAGCTAGCATAGGGACTGGCAGGCCTATTACACATGCTCAGAGGTCCGAGCTACCGGCTCATGAAGCAGTGGCTCACTGCATGCTCAGAAGTTCAGGTTTCCAGCCAGGAGGGGGAGCTATGCCTGGGTGGGGCTGTACCTGCATTGGCTCACCTAGGCCAGGTGAATTCAATTCAACAATTCAGCCAATGGGGTCGACCCACGTCATCGACCACGCCTCCCTAACCGCTCATAAAACTCACGGGGATCCCAAACCAGGCCTCAGCGTGAGCTGTTTCTCGCGTGGAGCCGAGGACCGAGGCACACCTGTCCCCGGAGAGGTCGAAAAGAAGCGGTACTGTGTGATTCGGAGCTATGAGGTAAGCCGGCCCCAGGAGTGGGCCCTCCCATGTTGGTCTCACGGATTGGGGGCCCCTCTGGGCTCCTTTTACCTCACCACCCTCGCGAGAATTGTTGGGTTGAATTCACGGTGTCCGTCTTTGCGCCGTTTCTTGCTGGTGTCCGTCTTTGCGCCGTTTCTTGCTGGTGTCCGTCTTTGCGCCGTTTCTTGCTGGTGTCCGTCTTTGCGCCGTTTCTTGCTGGTGTCCGTCTTTGCGCCATTTCTTGCTGGTGTGCGGGACTTGACGTGCCTGCTTTCCCAGGAACTCGCCTGCCTTCCCGGGCTGCATTTGTGAGGGGGCTGGGACGCTGCTGCCTGGAGGCTGGGAGGATTTTGACTCCCAAAGCCTTCTCGAGGCTCAGTGTATAAGGTTTATTTGGATGTGAAAACGGAATTAAAGATGCAATTAACGAAGTTTTAGAAGCAGGCTTTATTGAGAAGCTTGCGGGCGGGTTCAGCAACTCAGGGTATTGAGCTATTGAAGCCGCGCAGGGGAAAAAAAATCCTGGCAGCGTTTTTATGCCCACTGCTGGCAGGCACAGCTGGGGAGGATCAAAGCTGGGGAGGATCTGCGCACACAGGTGCTTCAGAAGGGAGAAGGTCGTTAATCTTACCTATGTGTCAGGGACGCGTGGAGTGACCATATCTTCAGAAAACATTCTGTCTTTGGGACGAGTTGGTTCCAGGAATTTGGGGTTGAGCAGGGGAGGGGAGGTCGGTTAGGGGTCAGCCTTGAGAGCTAAGATGGAGGTGCAGGACTCAAAATGGAGTCTGTTGTGCCAAGGCCGGACATTTTAGACTGTGCCTATTCCCTATAGGGCACAGTAACCGTTTCTGTAACTGCTTCCTGTGGGTAGTGGGTAAAAAGCAAGGGGAGGGGCTTTTCAGGCAGAGTACTGACATTTGCGGCCTAGCACAGGGTGGAGAGGTTGGTATTGCTGGTGAACTGCTATACGGGTAATTTCGCGGAGTCGACTTTGCCGGAGCTGGATGAGACAAGGAGCAATTAAGATCAAAATTATAACTAAAATTATGGGTCCTAGTATGGGGGCTAGGAAGGAGTACAGAGAAGAATTCCACCAGGAGGAAGATCCATCTGTTCTGAATCTGTTGTTTTGCAGCTCTCGGTTTAGCTTGTTGAGGATCTGGACTCTAGTTTCCACAATCCCCAGTTTATGGATATAATAACAGCCTTCCTCCTGGAGGAAGAGGCAGGTTCCTCCTTTTTCAGCCGTGATGAGGTGTAAAGCGCGGTGGTTCTGCAAGGCAACTTGGGCAACAGAGGTTATTTGTCTTTGCAGGGAGGCTAGAGACTTGGCAGAGGCATCGACTGCCAGCTGGAAGCATGCAGTTAACTTGTCTGCTGTGATGATAGTGTCCAAGGGCTCCGCCGCTGAGTCCTACTGCAATTGCTGCTGAGGCGGAGGAGATTCTCACTGCTATCGGGAGAAAAACTGCTCTTTTAGTTTGACGACTGTATACTTGGATGTATTTGTCCTGGAACTCAGCCGGAGTGTATATAGGGAGCTGTGGAACCAGAGTGACGGGTAGAGGTAGAACTGATGTTTATATGCATAGTGAGTGTATGGTTGCACCAAAAGAAAATTTTTTCTGGCCCTGTTAGTGGTTTGGAGGGGATTTGGGTGACATTACATGTCTGTGTCGATGGATTGGAGTAGCAAAAGGGCACTTGAGTGTTTTCTGGTTGGATGTACAGAGGGACGTTGGGGATGGTTATGGCTTTTGTGGTCTTTACGTTGGATGAAAATGACAGGGCAGGACCTGGTACTGCTACCAGAGGAGGGCGTTCTAGGGCCGCACACATGAAGCAGGTGGAGAGGTTGCCTAGTCCAGCAAAGTGGCGATGGCCAGTCCCTGCTGTAGCAGGGTGAGCCAGGAGAAGGGAGACTCAGAAGGTTTAGAAATTTAGTTAGTGAGTTGAAGGTCTTGGATCTGAATATTACGGTGGATGGTGGATTGGACCTGGAGTAGCGACTTCCATACATACAGTTTGGCGTCCAGAAATTTCTCTCGGCGAGTGGTGCACTAGGCTCCTGGAACCGGAGACGTCCACCGGCTATCCCAGGGGTCTGGGATTGTGAGAGTGTATTTAGATTGATGGTAGTAGAATCATCCCTGGGGACGAAGGGAAAGGTAATGTATCTGGCAGGAAGACCAAGGACACCCTACATTTTTCTGCATTCACTTTTTTGCACATTGGGTAGTTGCCTTCTGGTCATACAGGAAGCGTTTTAAAATCAGTGAAATTTAAGTATATGCGTGCTCTGCCCCCTGTGGGTGGGCAGTTAGCGGTGGCCAGCAAATAATCATAACACTTAGTGCAGGCGTAATTGGTATAGTTTTCAGTCAAGTAAAATCGCCAGGCAAAAGGGGAAATTATACTAGGTTTAGCTGGCTGGCTTGGTGAGGTGAGTGAGGCAGAGAGACATAGGACCAGTAGACTGAGCAGACCACTGGGAGCCATGGTCAGAGTTTACTGCCATCTGGACTCGGGACAAATGTACCCAGGAATCTAGTCTAAGAACCTTGATTGCTGATGGAGTGGTAAGGGACAGTGTAAGGGCCTTTCCACCGGGGTGCTAAGGGTTTGGGTGCAAGGGATTTAATTAACACAGCATCTCCAGGATGCACTGGTTTTTTGTGATCAGCAGAGGTCAGAGAGGGTTCAGGGATGGCAGAGTTGGCGTGTTGTCTAAGAAGGTTGTGGAGCAAGCACAAGTATGGAAGGTATAAAGCTAGCAGAGGGCAATCGGTTGCAGGAAGAGGCGAGAAAAGGAAAGGTTGTCTGTAGAGTATTTTGAAAGGACTGAGGCCGGACGGCTCCTGAGGGGCTGCGCCAAGGCGAGTATAAGAGCAAAGGGTAATAGTTGAGGCCAAGAAAGTTGCAGTTCTAGGGAGAGTTTGGTGAGTTGTTGTTTTATGAGACCGTTAGCTCGTTCAACCTTACCAGAAGACTGGGGGTGGTAGGCTGCGTGGAGTTTCCAGCAGATGCCCAGTGAGGCGCAAACTGCCTGCTGCACCATAGATATGAAGTCTGGACCATTGTCCGACTGAATTGAAGCAGGCTGGCCAAAACGAGTAATGATGTCTTGAAGAAGGTGAGTGCCGACTATGCTTGCACTCTCAGAGGAGGTGGGAAAGGCTTTGATCCATCCTGAAAATGTGTTCACCATAGTGAGGAGATATTTAAACCGCTTATGCTTTGGCATGTGGGTAACGTTTATCTGCCAGTCCTGTCCCAGTAGGTGCCCTTACATCTGGTGGAGCTGTTTATGAGGGTGTTGAGCTTTCTGGCTATTGGAGAGGGCACCGATGTTGCATTTTGCATGTACTGTGTTGATAGTACTCCATAGTCCAGTGGGGTGAAATATGGGGTTAGAAACGTGTAGAGAGCTTTTGGCCCGATGTGTGGAGAATTGTGAATATTGGTGATGATTGTTTCCTGTTGTAACTTTGGGAGAATGAGTAAGTTCTATTTGTGTACCCACCATTTTTGTTGAGGAAGAGAGCAATACTGGGTGTTTTCCTGATCAGTGTAAGTTGGAGTGTAAGTGGGAGGTAAAAAGCATACTGAGCTAGCAGCGGGAAAGTTGTTGGGCTAAGTCTGTAACAGGATCTGCAGAGTGGGAGGGGGGCCTGTCTATTCCCATAACCGAGACCAGGGAAGGGGAAGTAGGGCCTGAGTGAGAGGGCGAAATGGAGAAGGTAGTCCGCTACCTGGAGCACAACCCTGGGCTCGGCGAGGGTTACCGGAGTCGAGGAGCCAGGGCCTCTTCAGTCCATGAACCCCAGCAGCTCCATACCTTGCAGCTATGTGTCTGGAGTTTCCAGGATCTCGGCACCTCGGCTTTGCAGAGCCGGTGGCAGAGCCAGGGTCGGGCAGTTCGACTTCCAGTGGCCTGGCTGTTTGCACTGCGGGCAGGGCTTGGTAGGAGGCTTGGGATTGGGGCAAACTTTTGCCCAGTGGTGACCCAGCCACATTTGAAGCAGGCTCCTGGCGGTAGGTGCCGGCTCCCCTGGGGAGTGTGGCGATGGACGGGATTGCCTGCCGGCCTTAGGGCTGCTACCAGGGCTTGGGAATGGAGGCTAACCATCTGTTGGACCCTCACCTGGCATGTGGCCTCAGCTGGCTCCTCCCAAGCGTTGAAAACTTTAAATGCCATTTTTACCAGATCCTGTATAGGGGTTTCAGGGCCCTCCTCAGCCTTCTTTAGCTTTTCTTTCCGATGTCAGGGACTGACTGGAAGGTGAAGTGAGAGGCCAAAATAGAGGCCCCACTTTTTAGACCCTGGGTCTAAACGAGTGTACTTTGTGAGTGCCTCCTGGAGGCGGTTAAGAAAAAGAGCAGTAACTTCTCTCAGTTTGTCATAGTTGACAACCTTGTTGGAGACTGTTTCCAGACCTCTAATGAGGTACCTGAGCATGAGGTTTCTATAAGGAAGATCAGACGCCCGGCCGGGCTGGTAACTCCAACTGGGGTCCTCTATTGGGATGGCATGCGCCCCCAAGGGGACATTTGGGTCGATAGCGTGGTTTTTGTCTGTGTACGTTCCTCGGCAGTAAGGGTAGAAGCAAGGATCATTTGGATGCCATGCCAGGTTAAATCATACGTTTGGGAAATGTAGGTAAATTCTTTAATAAACTTAGAGGGGTCTGCTGAGAAAGAGCCCAGGCGGGTCTCTATCTGCGACAGGTCCTTTAAGGAAAAAGGGACGTGGACTTGAACGAGTCCCTACACACCTGCAACCTCTCTTAATGGACAAAGGGCAGCTGGAGGGTTGTGGGAGCGGGTATGAAAGGCAAGCGGTGAGGACAGGAGAGAGCGATGGGGTGGCGCAGCGGGCGGGGGAGACTGATAGGTCAGCGGGAGAGGCACGCTGAGGAGCTTGGCTGGCTCTTCTGGGGTTTGAATGGCAGGTTCTTTCTGCTGAGGAGATAGAGCTAACTGTATTTGGCGGGCGGAACAATGGCTACAGAGGTCAGGGCGGGAACGCAAGTCCCAAAAAGCCTGCACATAGGGGACTTCAGAATCCTTACCAGTCCTCCTGCAGAAATTGTCCAGGTCCTGTAGAACGTTGAAATAAAAAATGGCCGTCGGAAGCCAATGTGCGTGGTTGTTAAGCTGGGACTAGGGCCAGGCAACTTGGGAGAGAAAAACAAGTCTTTTCTTTCACAAGGTCTGAGTGAGAGGGAGAGACTCATCAGGGCAGCCATAGACTGATTTTGAACGTAGGCAAGCGCCGCGCCTAAAGGTCCTGGAGATTTGGGGAAGATGGGTGGCTCTTAGGGGACCCCAAAAGAAGTGGGGAGCCACACACCTATCCCGGGTTTTTGGCACCAAAACACAAGGTCTATTTGGATGTGAAAACAGAATGAAAGACCCAATTAACGAAGTTTTAGAGGCAGGCTTTATTGAGAAGCTTGCGGGCGGGTTCAGCAACTCAGGATATTGAGCTATTGAAGCTGCGCCGGGGGAAAAAATCCTGGCGGCGTTTTTATGCCCACTGTTGGCAGGCACAGCTGGGGAGGATCATAGCTGGGGAGGTTCTGCACACACAGGTGCTTCAGAAGGGAGAAGGTCGTTAATCTTATCTATATGTCAAGGAAGGATGGAGTGACCATATCTTCAGAAAACATTCTGGCTTTGGGACGAGCTGGTTCCAGGAATTTGGGGTTGAGCAGGGGAGGGGAGGTCGGTTAGGGGTCAGCCTTGAGAGCTAAGATGGAGGTGCAGGACTCAAAATGGAGTCTGTTGTGCCAAGACCGGACATTTTAGACTGTGCCTATTCCCTATAGGGCACAGTAACCGTTTCTGTAACTGCTTCCTGTGGGTAGTGGGTAAAAAGCAAGGGGAGGGGCTTTTCAGGCAGAGTACTGACAGTTGCGGCCTAGCACAGGGTGGAGAGGTTGGTATTGCTGGTGAACTGCTATACGGGTAATTTCGCGGAGTCGACTTTGCCGGAGCTGGATGAGACAAGGAGCAATTAAGATCAAAATTATAACTAAAATTATGGGTCCTAGTATGGGGGCTAGGAAGGAGTACAGAGAAGAATTCCACCAGGAGGAAGATCCATCTGTTCTGAATCTGTTGTTTTGCAGCTCTCGGTTTAGCTTGTTGAGGATCTGGACTCTAGTTTCCACAATCCCCAGTTTATGGATATAATAACAGCCTTCCTCCTGGAGGAAGAGGCAGGTTCCTCCTTTTTCAGCCGTGATGAGGTGTAAAGCGCGGTGGTTCTGCAAGGCAACTTGGGCAACAGAGGTTATTTGTCTTTGCAGGGAGGCTAGAGACTTGGCAGAGGCATCGACTGCCAGCTGGAAGCATGCAGTTAACTTGTCTGCTGTGATGATAGTGTCCAAGGGCTCCGCCGCTGAGTCCTACTGCAATTGCTGCTGAGGCGGAGGAGATTCTCACTGCTATCGGGAGAAAAACTGCTCTTTTAGTTTGACGACTGTATACTTGGATGTATTTGTCCTGGAACTCAGCCGGAGTGTATATAGGGAGCTGTGGAACCAGAGTGACGGGTAGAGGTAGAACTGATGTTTATATGCATAGTGAGTGTATGGTTGCACCAAAAGAAAATTTTTTCTGGCCCTGTTAGTGGTTTGGAGGGGATTTGGGTGACATTACATGTCTGTGTCGATGGATTGGAGTAGCAAAAGGGCACTTGAGTGTTTTCTGGTTGGATGTACAGAGGGACGTTGGGGATGGTTATGGCTTTTGTGGTCTTTACGTTGGATGAAAATGACAGGGCAGGACCTGGTACTGCTACCAGAGGAGGGCGTTCTAGGGCCGCACACATGAAGCAGGTGGAGAGGTTGCCTAGTCCAGCAAAGTGGCGATGGCCAGTCCCTGCTGTAGCAGGGTGAGCCAGGAGAAGGGAGACTCAGAAGGTTTAGAAATTTAGTTAGTGAGTTGAAGGTCTTGGATCTGAATATTACGGTGGATGGTGGATTGGACCTGGAGTAGCGACTTCCATACATACAGTTTGGCGTCCAGAAATTTCTCTCGGCGAGTGGTGCACTAGGCTCCTGGAACCGGAGACGTCCACCGGCTATCCCAGGGGTCTGGGATTGTGAGAGTGTATTTAGATTGATGGTAGTAGAATCATCCCTGGGGACGAAGGGAAAGGTAATGTATCTGGCAGGAAGACCAAGGACACCCTACATTTTTCTGCATTCACTTTTTTGCACATTGGGTAGTTGCCTTCTGGTCATACAGGAAGCGTTTTAAAATCAGTGAAATTTAAGTATATGCGTGCTCTGCCCCCTGTGGGTGGGCAGTTAGCGGTGGCCAGCAAATAATCATAACACTTAGTGCAGGCGTAATTGGTATAGTTTTCAGTCAAGTAAAATCGCCAGGCAAAAGGGGAAATTATACTAGGTTTAGCTGGCTGGCTTGGTGAGGTGAGTGAGGCAGAGAGACATAGGACCAGTAGACTGAGCAGACCACTGGGAGCCATGGTCAGAGTTTACTGCCATCTGGACTCGGGACAAATGTACCCAGGAATCTAGTCTAAGAACCTTGATTGCTGATGGAGTGGTAAGGGACAGTGTAAGGGCCTTTCCACCGGGGTGCTAAGGGTTTGGGTGCAAGGGATTTAATTAACACAGCATCTCCAGGATGCACTGGTTTTTTGTGATCAGCAGAGGTCAGAGAGGGTTCAGGGATGGCAGAGTTGGCGTGTTGTCTAAGAAGGTTGTGGAGCAAGCACAAGTATGGAAGGTATAAAGCTAGCAGAGGGCAATCGGTTGCAGGAAGAGGCGAGAAAAGGAAAGGTTGTCTGTAGAGTATTTTGAAAGGACTGAGGCCGGACGGCTCCTGAGGGGCTGCGCCAAGGCGAGTATAAGAGCAAAGGGTAATAGTTGAGGCCAAGAAAGTTGCAGTTCTAGGGAGAGTTTGGTGAGTTGTTGTTTTATGAGACCGTTAGCTCGTTCAACCTTACCAGAAGACTGGGGGTGGTAGGCTGCGTGGAGTTTCCAGCAGATGCCCAGTGAGGCGCAAACTGCCTGCTGCACCATAGATATGAAGTCTGGACCATTGTCCGACTGAATTGAAGCAGGCTGGCCAAAACGAGTAATGATGTCTTGAAGAAGGTGAGTGCCGACTATGCTTGCACTCTCAGAGGAGGTGGGAAAGGCTTTGATCCATCCTGAAAATGTGTTCACCATAGTGAGGAGATATTTAAACCGCTTATGCTTTGGCATGTGGGTAACGTTTATCTGCCAGTCCTGTCCCAGTAGGTGCCCTTACATCTGGTGGAGCTGTTTATGAGGGTGTTGAGCTTTCTGGCTATTGGAGAGGGCACCGATGTTGCATTTTGCATGTACTGTGTTGATAGTACTCCATAGTCCAGTGGGGTGAAATATGGGGTTAGAAACGTGTAGAGAGCTTTTGGCCCGATGTGTGGAGAATTGTGAATATTGGTGATGATTGTTTCCTGTTGTAACTTTGGGAGAATGAGTAAGTTCTATTTGTGTACCCACCATTTTTGTTGAGGAAGAGAGCAATACTGGGTGTTTTCCTGATCAGTGTAAGTTGGAGTGTAAGTGGGAGGTAAAAAGCATACTGAGCTAGCAGCGGGAAAGTTGTTGGGCTAAGTCTGTAACAGGATCTGCAGAGTGGGAGGGGGGCCTGTCTATTCCCATAACCGAGACCAGGGAAGGGGAAGTAGGGCCTGAGTGAGAGGGCGAAATGGAGAAGGTAGTCCGCTACCTGGAGCACAACCCTGGGCTCGGCGAGGGTTACCGGAGTCGAGGAGCCAGGGCCTCTTCAGTCCATGAACCCCAGCAGCTCCATACCTTGCAGCTATGTGTCTGGAGTTTCCAGGATCTCGGCACCTCGGCTTTGCAGAGCCGGTGGCAGAGCCAGGGTCGGGCAGTTCGACTTCCAGTGGCCTGGCTGTTTGCACTGCGGGCAGGGCTTGGTAGGAGGCTTGGGATTGGGGCAAACTTTTGCCCAGTGGTGACCCAGCCACATTTGAAGCAGGCTCCTGGCGGTAGGTGCCGGCTCCCCTGGGGAGTGTGGCGATGGACGGGATTGCCTGCCGGCCTTAGGGCTGCTACCAGGGCTTGGGAATGGAGGCTAACCATCTGTTGGACCCTCACCTGGCATGTGGCCTCAGCTGGCTCCTCCCAAGCGTTGAAAACTTTAAATGCCATTTTTACCAGATCCTGTATAGGGGTTTCAGGGCCCTCCTCAGCCTTCTTTAGCTTTTCTTTCCGATGTCAGGGACTGACTGGAAGGTGAAGTGAGAGGCCAAAATAGAGGCCCCACTTTTTAGACCCTGGGTCTAAACGAGTGTACTTTGTGAGTGCCTCCTGGAGGCGGTTAAGAAAAAGAGCAGTAACTTCTCTCAGTTTGTCATAGTTGACAACCTTGTTGGAGACTGTTTCCAGACCTCTAATGAGGTACCTGAGCATGAGGTTTCTATAAGGAAGATCAGACGCCCGGCCGGGCTGGTAACTCCAACTGGGGTCCTCTATTGGGATGGCATGCGCCCCCAAGGGGACATTTGGGTCGATAGCGTGGTTTTTGTCTGTGTACGTTCCTCGGCAGTAAGGGTAGAAGCAAGGATCATTTGGATGCCATGCCAGGTTAAATCATACGTTTGGGAAATGTAGGTAAATTCTTTAATAAACTTAGAGGGGTCTGCTGAGAAAGAGCCCAGGCGGGTCTCTATCTGCGACAGGTCCTTTAAGGAAAAAGGGACGTGGACTTGAACGAGTCCCTACACACCTGCAACCTCTCTTAATGGACAAAGGGCAGCTGGAGGGTTGTGGGAGCGGGTATGAAAGGCAAGCGGTGAGGACAGGAGAGAGCGATGGGGTGGCGCAGCGGGCGGGGGAGACTGATAGGTCAGCGGGAGAGGCACGCTGAGGAGCTTGGCTGGCTCTTCTGGGGTTTGAATGGCAGGTTCTTTCTGCTGAGGAGATAGAGCTAACTGTATTTGGCGGGCGGAACAATGGCTACAGAGGTCAGGGCGGGAACGCAAGTCCCAAAAAGCCTGCACATAGGGGACTTCAGAATCCTTACCAGTCCTCCTGCAGAAATTGTCCAGGTCCTGTAGAACGTTGAAATAAAAAATGGCCGTCGGAAGCCAATGTGCGTGGTTGTTAAGCTGGGACTAGGGCCAGGCAACTTGGGAGAGAAAAACAAGTCTTTTCTTTCACAAGGTCTGAGTGAGAGGGAGAGACTCATCAGGGCAGCCATAGACTGATTTTGAACGTAGGCAAGCGCCGCGCCTAAAGGTCCTGGAGATTTGGGGAAGATGGGTGGCTCTTAGGGGACCCCAAAAGAAGTGGGGAGCCACACACCTATCCCGGGTTTTTGGCACCAAAACACAAGGTCTATTTGGATGTGAAAACAGAATGAAAGACCCAATTAACGAAGTTTTAGAAGCAGGCTTTATTGAGAAGCTTGCGGGCGGGTTCAGCAACTCAGGATATTGAGCTATTGAAGCTGCGCCGGGGGAAAAAATCCTGGCGGCGTTTTTATGCCCACTGTTGGCAGGCACAGCTGGGGAGGATCATAGCTGGGGAGGTTCTGCACACACAGGTGCTTCAGAAGGGAGAAGGTCGTTAATCTTATCTATATGTCAAGGAAGGATGGAGTGACCATATCTTCAGAAAACATTCTGGCTTTGGGACGAGCTGGTTCCAGGAATTTGGGGTTGAGCAGGGGAGGTGTGGTCGGTTAGGGTTCAGCCTTGAGAGCTAAGATGGAGGTGCAGGACTCAAAATGGAGTCTGTTGTGCCAAGACTGGGACACAGCGTTGTGCCGCGGCTCCGGCAAGCAGCAGGCCTGGGGGCGCCTGCGTCCACCCTGTTGGTTTCGGCAGGACTCTGGCTGGGTGGCCGGCTCCAGGCTGGCTTTTGGCTAGGCCGCAACCTGCGGCCTCCATTTTCCCAGCCACGTGACTCCACTCTCAGGCAGAATGGCACCACCTGTGTCTGTTGTAGCTACACTCCATTCCCAGACAGCAAACCGCCCAGACTGCCGGAAAGTTCAACAGAACAAGTTTCATTTCCTGCGCAGGGACCAGACCATCTGCTCTCTTGAGGGGAGACTGAGCGGCCCCCCAGTCTAATTTTCCAAAGGTTTTTATACTTTTGCAATGTGCAGGTGTGCAAGCAGGCAGAGCTCAGAAGCGGGGTATTGTGGTTAGCCATTTTTAGTTGAACCAAAACTGCTCTGGTCCTTCTCGCAAGCCTTCTGAACATCCATTTCCTTCTGTACGTTCCCTTGGGCGACGTCTGCACAGCCTAACTCCCCAGTATCAGCTAGTTCATTGGCAGTTCATAGCTAGTTTATTTACCATTCATAATGGCTTCTGAAAAGCTCAAAATGACTTCTCTTGTCAAGGCTATTTAAGCTTTGCCCAGAGCTGCTATATTCTCTCCTGTTCTTAGCCAAGTTCAAATCATTGAATCTTCGGTAGCCAGCCCAGTGTATGGTGGGCTCAGCACTAAGAGTTTTGTGGCTTGTACTTTCTGTGTAAGGAATGCCACTAGCTTATTGGTTATTACTGGGCCAAATGTGAGGCTTAGCAGGAAGAGGATTAGAGGCCGGCTAGGGCCGTTCATAGGGTAGTTAGCCAGGCTGACCAATTAAGTAGCTTTTCAAACCAATTGGTTCCTCCATTTCCTTTCTTGACTCTTTGTTCTAATCCTTTCCTAACCAGGGCTCATCTATCTTTATTGATTCCGAATGCTTTGCATAGAATTAGTTTCTCCCAATGCTGTGCACAGCATTCCTTGTTTCCAAAAGAGCAAGTCAAGCCCTCGGCGGGTTTGCAACACAACTGCTACAAGGGAGTCTAGGGATCTTTCTAAATGGGAGACAGGTTTTTTTTATCCCTGTAGATCTAAAGCAATTTGCTGACTAAGAGTCTGAGAGTTTAAGTTTCCTTGTATTAAAGCAACTGACCCGACTGCAGCTAATCCCATAATCCCAAGCCCTGTTACCAGTGGGACCAATACTGGGGCTCTTTGAACTCATCCGGAAATTCCAAAGTTATCCCTACACCTCCTTCACCAGAACACAGGTACACTTGAGGACTAACATGCACTAGCACACAAATACCCGGGTCCGCTACTAATACTGGGGAAAAGAGACAGGGTGTTCGTCCTGTGGAACAAGTAAAGCAAGTACTCATTGGAGCAGATAACAAATTAGGATCACCATTTGGTTCAATGGGAACAGCTTGAAGGCAAAAATCTCAATATCTTGATATATTAAAGGGATACTTAAATGAATAAAAACACAGTCCTTGCCCTTGCAAATCTTTTAAAGTGAGCTTAGACTTGAGTCCATACTAACATCACCTATAGACTGCTGCTTCGTGTAATCCTTTTTACTAACATGTCTAATTGTATTACACTCTGTACCAATAGTGCTATTTGTACCTGTGCCTACATAGTAAGGGGAAGCAGGGTTCAGACAAAGCCAACAATCAGCTGTGAGGTGAGGATTTGAGTTCATAAATTGGAATACAGCATCCCGAGAATCAAACACAGAACCTTGAGGTGGCTCCTGAATGAGAAGGGCCCTGTGAGTTGGGCTGGCAGTGAACGGGAAAGTTACTGGAGAGTCTGGATGGTGCGGCAAAGGAATCTTAATGACACCAGCTGTGGCTCTTCAGGATTTATCCCGAGGTTTGGGCCTTTGTACGGATGGCAGGTTGCCATATTTTACTTTGCTGGATAGAAAAAGTTGTCCCGGGATCTCGATCATTTACATAATGTTGAATTCCCCATGTTTTCCCAGTGAACCCAATAACGCTTGAATCCAATTCTTATTGGGTTACATTTGGAAACCATACACGTAGTGGGATCAAACCCTTCCGACTTGAGTCTCATTCTTGTAAAAATAATAGGGTCATCTTTAACAAGTTTCCACCCTGAAAATGATAGTTTCACAACCCCAAGCTGCACAATGATAATGTCCCTCCCCTTGGCAGTTAGGGAGTCCATGAGCCGGGCATATATAGACATGGTTTGTGTGGAGCCTTCTTTCTATAGAGGGTATTCCGCACCCATAGGACGGGATTCCAGTATAGGTCCCATTGTGCCCTTTACCTTTAAAGGATCCAGCATGCCAATTCTTTCCTAGCAAATCAAACAAATCAAAATGAAAACAGGGGGTCATACCCAGTATAAGAGGTTACATATTCACTGCTGGAGGTTAGAATAGCAGTCCACAGATGTGTTTGTGCTTGGGGGAAACACTGGGTGCTGTCAGCAATACTCGGAGAAAAACAATTAAGTTCTGTAAAGCCTTAATTTTGAGGGATTTTCCGTCTTTCTGGGTGTCCATCTTTTCAGGATATGCTCCGGGAGGGCTTTTTTTTTTTTTTTTACTTATGACTGATGAATCCACGGCCCCCTCCCCACTATTTTAACAGCAGTTGGTGTTGTAAGTATCACTTGGTATGGGCCAGTCCACCTAGGTTCTAAGGTGTCAGGTTGGTGTTTCTTTACCCATGTCCAGTTTCCTGGTTGCACGTTGTTGGCTGCCTGTTCCCTTTCGCTTGGTTAGGCCCAAAATGAAGGTGTCAGAGCAGATGATTTGTCTCTCACTTGTTGCACAGCCTGCAGGCACTCGATGAGGGAACGATTAGTGACTTCCATTATTTCTACTTCCTTCAATCTTGGGAGGATTTGGGGAAGGTCTGCCAAACATAAATTCAAATGGGGTCATGCTTTTCACATAGGGAGTGCATCGGACTTGAAGTTGGGCAAAAGGTAAAGTAAGGATCAACCCAGGTCTCGCCAGGTCCTAAATGCAACTTAACGAACAATTCCTTTAGGGTTCTGTTTATTTTTTTCTACTTGCCCTGAAGAGCTTCCAGTTAATATTTAGAAGCATTGCTAAGACTTTAGTAATTTGAGCAATAAATGTTGGGCCATTGTTGAACCCCAAGGTGGTGGGAAGGCCAAATCTAGGGACAATTTTAGTTACTAATAATTTACACACAGTGGCAGCAGTTTCCTTCTTGGTTGGGAAGGCTTCCACCCATCCAGAATAGGTGTCTACGAACACCAGCAAATATCGGTAGCCATACTTTCTAAGTTTGATATCCATAAAGTCCACCTCCCAGAATTCTCCAGGACTACTACCTCGAGCTCGTGGTTGGGGTTGCTCCTTTTCTTTCTGGGGTTGTTGACCCGAGCACAGTGCAATCAACGGTGGGTGACATCTGCCACCCTGTGTCCAAGCCTGGGTATGTAAAAGTGCCTGAGAAGCAACTGAGACAGTTTAGAGAGGATCCCAAATGCATACCTTCATGTAGTCCTTGAATCAGATCTCTCCCAGAGCTTCTGGCATGAATCTTCTTCCATCAGGATGGAGCAGCCACCCGGGATGCTCCCAGTCTTTTTGGCAGGCCAGCTCTTGGCTTATCTTTAGATCATTTTCTGAGTATGTAGGTTGTGGCTGTAACACTGGGGATGGCATGGTCACAGCCACTACCTTGGGGATTTGTGGTATAGTCCTGGCATTCGAGATCCACCGGTCTGGGGGTCTGGTTAGGAGTGGTTCAACCATAGGTCCCCCTACCACAGCAATATCCTGTCCCAGTGTAAGCTTCCTAGCTTCTATGACTAGGATGGCCGTGGCAGCCTCAGCTCGCATGCAGCTCAGCCATCCTGCAGCTACAGAGTCCAGTTTCTTTGAAAGATAGGCCACAGGTCTCTTCCATGGCCGCAAGTTCTCAGTTAGCACTTCTTTTGCTGTGCCTCTGGCCTCACATAGACAATTGGAAGGGCTTTACTATGTCTAGTAGGGCAAGAGAGGTTGCCCATATGAGCGACTTTTTAAAGGATTCAAACGCTTGTTGTTCTACTTCAGTCCATTTAAGTTCTTTTTCCTTCCCCAGTACTTGCATATAGGGGTTTCGTTGTTTTTGCAAATCCCAAATTCCACAATGGACAGTACCCCACAGCTCCTAGAAACTCTTGCAACTGCCTCTTAGTCTCAGGGACTGGGATTTGGAGGATCGCCTCAGTGTGGCTGGGGGACAAAGTCCGTTTTCCCTCCTCCAGTTGGTAGCCTAGGTATACAGCTTTATGGACACACAGTTGAGCCTTTCTTGCAGATACCCTGTACCCCAATGGGCCAAGGACTATTATCAGGTCCTTGGTAGCCCGTTGGCATTCCTCCAGGGTTTCGGAGGCCAGGAGGAGGTCATCTGCATACTGGAGCAAGGTGGTTTGGGGGTGTTCCTCCTTGTGTCCCTGTAAGTCTTCACTGGGTTGATGTGCAGGGGACACGGGTATGGAGAACAAAGCATCCTTTAAGTCCAAAACAGTATAACAAATTCAGTTTGACGGGATAGTACTCAGGAGGGTCTCGGAGTTTGGCACGTGGGGTGGCCAGTTTCTATCCTCTCATTTGCCTCTCTGAGATCCTGCACCGGTTGGAAGTCCTCAGTTCCCGGCTTCTGCATGGGCAGCAGGGGAGCATTCCATGTGGACTTGCAGAGGACCCAAATGCCTGTCCTCTTTAGTCTGCAAATGGGAACAGAAATACCCACTTTTGCTATCCAGGGAGTAGGGTTAGCTTGACACACCAGTGTAGCTTGAGCTCAGAAGTTGTACGACCCCAGGCACCTGAAGTTCAGAAAGGTCTGGCAGGTTGTTCTCTGCCCAAACAAAAGGAATATCTTTTAGCGATTTATCAAGAAGTACCTTTGAGGAGGTCTTTTCTGCTCCTTGATAAAACACATATCACTCTGACATTGGAGCGGTGAGCAAAACTTTTGGCTTTTCAAGTTCAAGGGTTAAGGTGGTTGTAGCAGATGAGAAAGTAATTATGGCTGCTATTTTTCATAATAAATCACGATCAATAAGGGGATAGGGGCATTCAGACATTACATGAAGGAGCGTGTAACTGTCTCTTGTGCTAAATCTGTTATTCTGGCCGTTGTCCATGGGTGTGCTTGGGTCTGCCCTGGGGCCCCTGTAATGAAAACCTTTCCTTTTGACAAGGTACCTGTAGTCTTTTCTGAAACCAAGAAGGTGACCCCTTTGTCCACCTAGAAATTTACTGGCTGGCTCCCTACATGGAGAGTGAGCATGGGCTCTTTGGGGTCAAGTGAAACAGAGCCTGGACACCTTTATTCAGCTTCGAGCATTATTGTCTGTAGCTTCGATTTTTCTAGGCGAGGACTAGGCCCGTTCCCTCTAGTGGTGGCTTGTCCGCCTCTCCTGGGCTTTTCAAGGCACTGATTTTTTCCAATGTCACTGTTTTGTATAGTAGGTACATGGATACTTCCTCAGGACTAGGCGAGTGAGAAGCAGGGTATTAGGGTTAGCCATTCTTAGTTGAACCAAAACTGCTCTGGTCGTTCTCGCAAGCCTTCTGAACACCCATTTCCTTCATGACATTCCCTTGGGCGACGTCTGCACAGCCTACCTCCCCAATATCAACTAGTTCATTTACACTTCCTAGCTACTTTATTTTCTTTTCATGGTGGCTTCTGTCAGCCCCAAATGGCTTCACTCTTGTCAAAGCTGTTTCAGCTTTTCCCAGAGATCCTACACAGTCGCCATTGTAGCCGAGAGGTAACAGGGTCTGTGACCATGGCCAAGATGGCACCCACCAGTCCAAACATGTGGAAGGGCGCTGCCTAGGGAGCTGGGTGAAGAGGCCAGGGAGTTAGCCCTGCCTGGTCCCGGGAGCCAAAAGTTTCCCTTTTCCCCTCCATTCCCTTTGCCTTTCTCCTGGTTTTTCAAACAAGCTGCTCTAGCCCTATAACGCCAAGCACAAAATTGTCATAATTCTTAATGAAAACGTATCTGGTACCCAAATTATAGATGTGACAATTTGGTCACATTTCAAAAACACTGAAAATTTTATGCTTTAAAAATATATTTTGAATGCCATATATATTGATAACTATGAAAGTAAAGAATAAAAACCAAAAAAAAAACCATATTTCCTAAATTTAAAACTTGAGGCGTTATAGGGCTAGTGTTCTTCCAGATTTGGTTTGTTCCTTCTTACAGGCTGGTTTTCCGTGGCCCAGGCTTAGGCCAATGGCGTTCGGAAGCCTAGGCGGAGTCACTGTTACCTTTAGGCTTTCAGCGATGCTGCTTCAGGCACTTTTGGGGACAGCTCTTACTTAATACACAGCTCCTCTGCCATGATGTTCCAGCCAGAAATTCCAATTTCCCTTAAGGTTCCCTCAGCTGCCACGTGTCCCTTCCCTTCAGAGATTTGAGTGTCAGCCCCACCAGCAGGCGTCTTGGAGGGCCTTGGGGCCATCCCAAGAAGTGGTCCTCCTAGCCTGTTGTCCAGAAAAATGGTTGGACCTAAAGGTCGCCCTCGGCGATTAGTCCTTGACCCCTTCCCTCGGGCTGAGGCATGAGATTCAGGGCAACCCAGGGGTGCACTCTCAACGTGGGGGTTATTGACCTGGAGGCAGCAAGCTGTCAATCGCCTCCTTGTTTTGCACTTTCTAGATGGGACTTAGCAGCTTGATGCTCAGGAATTGCCCCCTTGCATGAATCGTGTCCAATTGGGATAGAGTTGATACAGAGAGGCTGGGCAAACAAAAGCTGATAGATTCACTTTGCAACTCTATTTGGCCACAGTATCGTTTTGAGAAAGGAGAATGATGGGCAGAGAATGGTACGCTTTCCCTTCCAACCGTGATTCACCGGGAACAGTTCGGTAGAGTGCCGGGAAAGTGGGCGGAGATGCCAGAACTTAGAGCATTTCTCCTCTCGAGGAGCAGTAGGAGACCTTCATCCCCAGTGCACCCAGGAACCCCTAAGGCAGGCGTCCTCAAACTGTGGTCCATGGGGCACATGTGGCGCGATGCCATTTATCCCACCCTCAGGGTGTTTTTGCTGCCACTGCCTGTCCTGCTTAGCAGCCGACTCGTGCAGTGTGCATAGGAATTTGTCCATAGGTTTTTTGAAAACCATAGTCTGGCCCTCCAACGGTCGGAGAGACAATGAACTGGCCCCCTGTGTAAACAATTTGAGGACCCCTGCCCTAAGGGATCCTGGACTTCAGGTCACTATTGTCCCAGCCCTGAACCCTCCCTGAACATTCTACCCCTAGTAGAGGCGCCAGGGGCATTTGGTCCCAGGGTAACTTACAAGCCTTTTACTCAAATGGAACCCGAGAAAATTAAAAATGACACAGGAAGTTACTCTACTTTTGATCCCTGTTGAATCCGCCTGTAGCATCCCAATATTACAATTTAACCCTATAACGCCGAGCATGACCTTTCCCTAACATTTGATGAAATGAATATAAATGTATATATATTGATAACTATGAAAGTAATGAATCAAAACGAAATTTTTTTTGCCCCAAAATTTAAAAGTGAGGCGTTATAGGGTTAAAAAGAAGGATGGTTCTTATCAGAGGGGCCAATGCCTTAGGATCATAAGTGAAGCGGTGATCCCACTGCACCCAGTAGTGCCCAAACCCTGGACCCCCCTAGGGGAAATTGTGAATGCTTTTACCCCCGTGCCGGTACTTAGAATGAACAAACACACACGCCTGATAATCCTAAGATTTTTACTTACTTCCTGTGATACTCACCTACTTTCAAGGGCACTCCCACCTCACAATCCTAGCCTTGTCTCAGTTAAACTGTTCACCCTTTTGTGCGTTTGTTGGTTTTTCCAGAAGTTCTCAAGTTACCAAAGCCCCTAATCCAAGTGTGCCAGCTCCAGGACCACCATCTCCTGGACCACTTCAACCTTATCCATCCTAGCGCTGAGTGGACAACCCCTCCCAGCAGAGCAGGAAGGGTGTGGACCCAAAGCCCCACATCGCCCCTTCTGCCAGCAGGAAGTAGCTAGAGATGTCGTCGCCCAGTACCCCAAAGATTTGGGTCCACATCTCTTCAGGGTGGAAATGTTAGGTAGCTAGCATAGGGACTGGGGTGTCCATTACACATGCTCAGAGGGCCCAGTGAGCGGCCCAGGAAGGAGTGGCACACTGTGCGTGCTCAGAGGTCCAGGTTTCCGGCCAGGAAGGGCAGGTCCACCTGGGTGGGCGCTGCACCTGCATCGACCCACCTAGGCCAAGTATATTCAATTCAGCCACTAGGATCGACCAGGGTTGCCCACCACACCTCCCTAACTCTCCTAAACCTCACTTGGATCACAAACCAGGCTTTGGCGTGAATTCTTTCTCACGCAGAACCAAGGACCGAGGGATATCTGTCCCCAGAGAGATCTGACCAACCCAGGAAAGCTCTTTGGAGGCAGCAGGAGTGGAAGTGAGTGGCTGGTGGATACTGCTCAGATGCATGGCTTTCTGCTTGGAAGGGGTTTTAGTCTCGGCTGTCAGGATCAGAGGAGGTAGTATGTCTGGATCACATAGTATCCATGTCCACAAATGAGCTGCCCATTCCAAAGTCCTGACAGTGCTTTTGGAAAACACTGTGCTTTGGAATGTCACCCCTTGCAGAGGGCAGTGGGAGGGGCTGGGACCCAGGTATGCTGCCCCTTGCTCCCAGTTGCCGGTTTCTGGATCCTGATTATATCTCTCACAGGATCAGTTAGTGGGCTTGTTGTCTGCCTCAGGCTTTGTTCACCGAGGTCCTCCAGCTAGGTGGTGGTGTGTGTGCATGAGCAGAGGCTTCCTGCCAATCCCCCATGAGTTGAAGAGCTCCCCTGGTGTGGGCTCCATGAAAGAGGTGCCCCAGACAGCAGGACTACCCAGGAGGGTGGACCCTGCAGGAACCGGAGGGCCATTCCCCCTGTGGAATGACCTCAGAGCCCCGCCTCTCTCACTGTCCAGCTGCCGGGGCTGTGGACCCTAAGCTTCATGCCTCACATAGGATTAGACACAGGGTGAGGCGACTGCAGCACCTGCTTTTGCTGGTCTAATCCAGCCTGAGATATTCCTAGCATCAGCCCTCTGCCAGGGTCTTTTTTTTTCTCTCCTTTTATAGGGGCTCATACAACAATAACCACAATACGTGCAAACATCACTGATATAAGGCACATTTGTACATTCATTGCCCTCATTATTCTCAAAATATCTTCTCTCCACCCAAGCCCCTGGCCTCAGCTCCTCATTCCCCCACCCCCATTCTCACTACCCCTCCTCATAAATCCTTCATCATTTACTAATTATTATTTTGTCATATCTTGCACTGTCTGATGTCCCCCTGCACCCCCTTTTCTTTTGAGATTTTATGTAGATCCTTGTCATCGGTTCCCTGGTGCCAGCCTACCCTCCCTCCACCCTCCCAGCATCCCCATTCATAACACTGGTCCTAAAGGGCTCATCCACCTTGAATTCCCTGTGTTTCCAGTTCCTATCTGTCCAAGTGTACATTCTCTGGTCTAGTCAGATTTGAAAGTTATAATTGGGATCTTGATAGTGAGGGGAGAGGAAGCATTGAGGAGCTAGAGGAAAGTTGTGTTTCACCGTTGCTGTCTAGTACCCTGTGTAGGCTTGTCTCTTCCCCAAGACCTTACTTAAGGGAATGTCCAGTGTACTGCAAATGGGCTTTGGCTCTCTACCCAGCATTCCCTGCTCATTCGTAATGAGATTTTTTTGTGCTGATGATGCCTGATCCCTTTGATACCTCGTGATCGCACAGGCTGGTATGCTTATTCCATGTGGGCTCTGTTGTTTCTGAGCTACATGGCCGCTTGCTTACCCTTCAGGCCTTTAAGACCTCAGACGCCATATCTTTTGATAGCAGGGCACCATCAGCTTTCTTGACCACATTTGCTTATGCAACCGCTTAGACTTCAGGGAACGTGTCGGGAAGGTGAGCATCATAGAATGCCAATGTAATAGAACAAGGTATTCTTGCAATGAGAGAGTCCTTGAGTGGAGGCCCAAAGGCCATCTGCTACCTTAATAGGACACCTATAAAGATATGGACATAGGTGTATTTCCCCATGCTCACAGATAAATATATTTATATCTGTGCGTGCCTTTCTTTAGACCTCTATAGCTGGCCCGTGCTTCCTAGGTCGCTCTGCTATTCCCTTTCATTTCCCTCTTGTGCCCACTGCCATGCTCAGTCTTCATTTGGGCTTCAGTAAATCCTCTTGGTTCCTTCACCCTTGATCACGCCCTACCAGGATTCCTACATCGCCCTCACCACGGATTTGCATCCACTTGTTGTTCCCTTGTCTCTGGGTTTCTTGACATCACTCCCTTTCCCCGCAACTCCCTCTTTCCCGTGGCCGTCCCGCGAAGCGTTGGTCCCCTTTTTCTCTCCTGCAGATTGTGCATCCAGCATCTCTTTTTAGACATACAGTAGAGGTAATAACATGCACAAACACAAGACAGAGCAAAAGCAAGCACCAAAAGAAAGAAAACAGCCAAAATCCAATGACCATCAAAGAAAACAAAACTCCTCAAGAAAGGAAAGCTCGTAGTTAGTTCACGGACTGTTTGTTGGCCCTTAGCAGTATTTTCCAGTCCAGTCTGTGCAGGCACCAAGTCCTGCCCCCAAAGTCCTCCTTTGGCATTCCCTGGGGACCTTGTTGTTCCATTTCCTTGTTCTTCTGCTGCACTCCCTTAGTGCTATGCCTCGGTGTGGCGGGATCCGTTCCCGCACTGTGTCTCCAGTGTTGTCCTTTCTAGGGCTATGGGTCTTTGATGGACGTCGTGTCTCATCTTGGGCTGGCCACGTGGTCTTCTGTGTGGACTGTCTTCTCTGAGTGGGAACATCATCCGCAAGGCAGAATCCCTGAGCCCACTGAGTGACTTTCTCTCCAGCAGCTTCTAGGTAGGCTGTGCCCCATGAGGAGCCCTGAGGTGCCTGTGTAAACCTGAGTCTGCTGGAGGTTAGAATAGCAGTCCACAGATGTGTTTGTGCTTGGGGGAAACAGTGGGTGCTGTCAGCAATACTCGGAGAAAAACAATTAAGTTCTGTAAAGACTTATTTTTGAGGGATTTTCCGTCTTTCTGGGTGTCCACCTTTTCAGGATATGCTCAGGGAGGGCTTTTTGTTTTTTACTTATGACTGATGAATCCACGGCCCCCTCCCCACTATTTTAACAGCAGTTGTTGTTGTAAGTATCACTTGGTATGGGCCAGTCCACCTAGGTTCTAAGGTGTCAGGTTGGTGTTTCTTTACCCATGTCCAGTTTCCTGGTTGCACGTTGTTGGTTGCCTGTTCCCTTTCGCTTGGTTAGGCCCAAAATGAAGGTGTCAGAGCAGATGATTTGTCTCTCACTTGTTGCACAACCTGCAGGCACTCGATGAGGGAACGATTAGTGACTTCCATTATTTCTACTTCCTTCAATCTTGGGAGGATTTGGGGAAGGTCTGCCAAACATAAATTCAAATGGGGTCATGCTTTTCACATAGGGAGTGCATCGGACTTGAAGTAGGGCAAAAGGTAAAGTAAGGATCAACCCAGGTCTCGCCAGGTCCTAAATGCAACTTAACGAACAATTCCTTTAGGGTACTGTTTATTTTTTCTACTTGCCCTGAAGAGCTTCCAGTTAATATTTAGATGCATTGCTAAGACTTTAGTAATTTGAGCAATAAATGTTGGGCCATTGTTGGACCCCAAGGTGGTGGGAAGGCCAAATCTAGGGACAATTTTAGTTACTAATAATTTACACACAGTGGCAGCAGTTTCCTTCTTGGTTGGGAAGGCTTCCACCCATCCAGAATAGGTGTCTACGAACACCAGCAAATATCGGTAGCCATACTTTCTAAGTTTGATATCCATAAAGTCCACCTCCCAGAATTCTCCAGGACTACTACCTCGAGCTCGTGGATGGGGTTGCTCCTTTTCTTTCTGGGGTTGTTGACCCGAGCACAGTGCAATCAACGGTGGGTGACATCTGCCACCCTGTGTCCAAGCCTGGGTATGTAAAAGTGCCTGAGAAGCAACTGAGACAGTTTAGAGAGGATCCCAAATGCATACCTTCATGTAGTCCTTGAATCAGATCTCTCCCAGAGCTTCTGGCATGAATCTTCTTCCATCAGGATGGAGCAGCCACCCGGGATGCTCCCAGTCTTTTTGGCAGGCCAGCTCTTGGCTTATCTTTAGATCATTTTCTGAGTATGTAGGTTGTGACTGTAACACTGGGGATGGCATGGTCACAGCCACTACCTTGGGGATTTGTGGTATAGTCCTGGCATTCGAGATCCACCGGTCTGGGGGTCTGGTTAGGAGTGGTTCAACCATAGGTCCCCCTACCACAGCAATATCCTGTCCCAGTGTAAGCTTCCTAGCTTCTATGACTAGGATGGCCGTGGCAGCCTCAGCTCGCATGCAGCTCAGCCATCCTGCAGCTACAGAGTCCAGTTTCTTTGAAAGATAGGCCACAGGTCTCTTCCATGGCCGCAAGTTCTCAGTTAGCACTTCTTTTGCTGTGCCTCTGGCCTCACATAGACAATTGGAAGGGCTTTACTATGTCTAGTAGGGCAAGAGAGGTTGCCCATATGAGCGACTTTTTAAAGGATTCAAACGCTTGTTGTTCTACTTCAGTCCATTTAAGTTCTTTTTCCTTTCCCCAGTACTTGCATATAGGGGTTTTGTTGTTTTTGCAAATCCCAAATTCCACAATGGACAGTACCCCACAGCTCCTAGAAACTCTTGCAACTGCCTCTTAGTCTCTGGGACTGGGATTTGGAGGACCGCCTCAGTGCGGCTGGGGGACAAGGTCCGTTTTCCCTCCTCCAGTTGGTAGCCTAGGTATACAGCTTTATGGACACACAGTTGAGCCTTTCTTGCAGATACCCTGTACCCCAATGGGCCAAGGACTAATATCAGGTCCTTGGTAGCCCGTTGGAATTCCTCCAGGGTTTCAGAGACCAGGAGGAGGTCATCTGCATGCTGGAGCAAGGTGGTTTGGGGGTGTTCCTCCTTGTGTCCCTGTAAGTCTTCACTGGGTTGATGTGCAGGGGACACGGGTATGGAGAACAAAGCATCCTTTAAGTCCAAAACAGTATAACAAATTCAGTTTGACGGGATAGTACTCAGGAGGGTCTCGGAGTTTGGCACGTGGGGTGGCCAGTTTCTATCCTCTCATTTGCCTCTCTGAGATCCTGTACCGGTTGGAAGTCCTCAGTTCCCGGCTTCTGCATGGGCAGCAGGGGAGCATTCCATGTGGACTTGCAGAGGACCCAAATGCCTGTCCTCTTTAGTCTGCAAATGGGAACAGAAATACCCACTTTTGCTATCCAGGGAGTAGGCTTACCTTGACACACCAGTGTAGCTGAGCTCAGAAGTTGTACGACCCCAGGCACCTGAAGTTCAGAAAGGTCTGGCAGTTTGTTCTCTGCCCAAACAAAAGGAATATCTTTTAGCGATTTATCAAGAAGTACCTTTGAGGAGGTCTCTTCTGCTCCTTGATAAAACACATATCACTCTGACATTGGAGCGGTGAGCAAAACTTTTGGCTTTTCAAGTTCAAGGGTTAAGGTGGTTGTAGCAGATGAGAAAGTAATTATGGCTGCTATTTTTCATAATAAATCACGATCAATAAGGGGAAAGGGGCATTCAGACATTACCAGGAAGGAGCGTGTAACTGTCTCTTGTGCTAAATCTGTTATTCTGGCCATTGTCCATGGGTGTGCTTGGGTCTGCCCTGGGGCCCCTGTAATGAAAACCTTTCCTTTTGACAAGGCACCTGTAGTCTTTTCTGAAACCAAGAAGGTGACCCCTTTGTCCACCTAGAAATTTACTGGCTGGCTCCCTACATGGAGAGTGAGCATGGGCTCTTTGGGGTCAAGTGAAACAGAGCCTGGACACCTTTATTCAGCTTCGAGCATTATTGTCTGTAGCTTCGATTTTTCTAGGCGAGGACTAGGCCCGTTCCCTCTAGTGGTGGCTTGTCCGCCTCTCCTGGGCTTTTCAAGGCACTGATTTTTTCCAATGTCACTGTTTTGTATAGTAGGTACATGGATACTTCCTCAGGACTAGGCGAGTGAGAAGCAGGGTATTAGGGTTAGCCATTCTTAGTTGAACCAAAACTGCTCTGGTCGTTCTCGCAAGCCTTCTGAACACCCATTTCCTTCATGACATTCCCTTGGGCGACGTCTGCACAGCCTACCTCCCCAATATCAGCTAGTTCATTTACACTTCCTAGCTACTTTATTTTCTTTTCATGGTGGCTTCTGTCAGCCCCTAATGACTTCACTCTTGTCAAAGCTGTTTCAGCTTTTCCCAGAGATCCTACACAGTCGCCATTGTAGCCGAGAGGTGACAGGGTCTGTGACCATGGCCAAGATGGCACCCACCAGTCCAAACATGTGGAAGGGCGCTGCCTAGGGAGCTGGGTGAAGAGGCCTGGGAGTTAGCCCTGCCTGGTCCCGGGAGCCAAAAGTTTCCCTTTTCCCCTCCATTCCCTTTGCCTTTCTCCTGGTTTTTCCAACAAGCTGCTCTAGCCCTATAACGCCAAGCACAAAATTGTCATAATTCTTAATGAAAACGTATCTGGTACCCAAATTATAGATGTGACAATTTGGTCACATTTCAAAAACACTGAAAATTTTATGCTTTTAAAATATATTTTGAATGCCATATATATTGATAACTATGAAAATAAAGAATAAAAACAAAAAAAAACATATTTCCTAAATTTAAAACTTGAGGCGTTATAGGGCTAGTGTTCTTCCAGATTTGGTTTGTTCCTTCTTACAGGCTGGTTTTCCGTGGCCCAGGCTTAGGCCAATGGCGTTCGGAAGCCTAGGCGAAGTCACTGTTACCTTTAGGCTTTCAGCGATGCTGCTTCAGGCACTTTTGGGGACAGCTCTTACTTAATACACAGCTCCTCTGCCATGATGTTCCAGCCAGAAATTCCAATTTCCCTTAAGATTCCCTCAGCTGCCACGTGTCCCTTCCCTTCAGAGATTTGAGCGTCAGCCCCGCCAGCAGGCGTCTTGGAGGGCCTTGGGGCCATCCCAAGAAATGGTCCTCCTAGCCTGTTGTCCAGAAAAATGGTTGGACCTAAAGGTCGCCCTCAGCGATTAGTCCTTGACCCCTTCCCTCGGGCTGAGGCATGAGATTCAGGGCAACCCAGGGGTGCGTTCTCAAAGTGGGGGTTATTGACCTAGAGACAGCAAGCTGTCAATCGCCTCCTTGTTTTGCACTTTCTAGATGGGACTTAGCAGCTTGATGCTCAGGAATTGCCCCCTTGCATGAATCGTGTCCAATTGGGATAGAGTTGATACAGAGAGGCTGGGCAAACAAAAGCTGATAGATTCACTTTGCAACTCTATTTGGCCACAGTATCGTTTTGAGAAAGGAGAATGATGGGCAGAGAATGGTACGCTTTCCCTTCCAACCGTGATTCACCGGGAACAGTTCAGTAGAGTGCCGGGAAAGTGGGCGGAGATGCCAGAACTTAGAGCATTTCTCCTCTCGAGGAGCAGTAGGAGACCTTCATCCCCAGTGCACCCAGGAACCCCTAAGGCAGGCGTCCTCAAACTGTGGTCCATGGGGCACATGTGGCGCGATGCCATTTATCCCACCCTCGGGGTGTTTTTGCTGCCACTGCCTGTCCTGCTTAGCAGCCGACTCGTGCAGTGTGCATAGGAATTTGTCCATAGGTTTTTTGAAAACCATAGTCTGGCCCTCCAACGGTCGGAGAGACAATGAACTGGCCCCCTGTGTAAACAATTTGAGGACCCCTGCCCTAAGGGATCCTGGACTTCAGGTCACTATTGTCCCAGCCCTGAACCCTCCCTGAACATTCTACCCCTAGTAGAGGCACCAGGGGCATTTGGTCCACGGGTAACTTACAAGCCTTTTACTCAAATAGGACCCGAGAAAATTAAAAATGACACAGGAAGTTACTCTACTTTTGATCCCTGTTGACTCCGCCTGTAGCATCCCAATATTACAATTTAACCCTATAACGCCGAGCATGACCTTTCCCTAACATTTGATGAAATGAATATAAATGTATATATATTGATAACTATGAAAGTAATGAATCAAAACGAAATTTTTTTTGCCCCAAAATTTAAAAGTGAGGCGTTATAGGGTTAAAAAGAAGGATGGTTCTTATCAGAGGGGCCAATGCCTTAGGATCATAAGTGAAGCGGTGATCCCACTGCACCCAGTAGTGCCCAAACCCTGGACCCCCCTAGGGGAAATTGTGAATGCTTTTACCCCCGTGCCGGTACTTAGAATGAACAAACACACACGCCTGATAATC